>NC_143014.1:44790242-45000242 GCF_055824585.1 Amblyomma mixtum
CGATGCTGACGCCGCATTAGGCGAAGCATTCAGCGGCACATGATCAGTCTCAATCGGCTCGCCAGTTGCCCCTGAGGCACCGGTCCTCTCCCAACCAGTTCTTTCTTGGGCTGCAAGGGAAATAAATATAACTATTATTACAGCACTTAGCAGCAACATTTAGGAAGAAAAGAACCTCACTAACTAGTGAGAAAGGGTTAGAACACAGACGCATACAGACAAGAAACTTTAAGAGAACACACGGGCACCCATAAGCATAGCTTCTGCGCTCGAACCCGTTTGTGCAGCCCTGAGCCGTGTAGTCCATGTCTCCACGCTGCCTTACGCAATTTAGTTACTTGCGCTTGGTGTAATTGCATTTGCTGTAATAGTGACTTCCGTACATCGAGAAATAAAACGTTATCAAGGACCTTATCTACAGTGACTTACCTTGGTTGATAAATGTAGAACAACAATAAAGGGCACAGGTTGGAATTTGTGAAGCGCTTTGTGCAATGCGGTTAAAGGGTCAATAACTGTTTATGATCAGTTGAGCGTGTAAGCGCAAACGCGAACTTTCGATAATGCGGGCATACTGGGCCGTCTATACAATAAAGTAAACATGCTAATTATTGCATTTTCTCTTATCTACATTGGCTTCACAGTTGCGAACTGAAACATCCTTTAATACCTCATTACAAAACTACAACCTGTCTTAGCAAATAAAGCCTATCCTGCAACTCAAAAAAAACAAAAAAGAGGGAAAAAGAACGCGTACATAGTTAACAATGTTGAAGTGAGTATACATTGCAAGAAGGCAAAGAGCGGAAGCCGCAGAAAGACAAATAAAAGTTAGTTGCATTTTTTTCTAACGCTCTTCCACAGCCAGCGCCACAATCTGCCTCGTTCTGCTGAACGCTGAGTTAAAGCACCAAAAAATAAATGCAGTAAAAAAAAAGCTATACAGAGATAGCGCCGCCCTCCGTATATCTTATCACAGTGTTCCCTTGGGTGAGGACGCAAGAAGCAAATGTTACCCACCAAAAGCAACTGCGCCTGCAAAGTGGCCGCTCGATATCGCACGAATGCGACAACTGTACAAATAAAATAAAAAGAGGTGCGAGTGACCATGCTGAGCATTACAGCCTTGCAGTGCTGTCTACAAGCGCTCTTTAATGAGAGTTCATCACATATTCCGTGAACTGAGCATACCTGCAAAAAAAAAAAAAAATACTGCAGGGAAGATAACAGGCAATGCATCTGTTAAGAATTACCGATGACACGGCCCGAAAACAAATAAAGGAAGCTTGAGTAGGGGGGAGGGAGGGCAATACGTAAGGTCAATAGCATTTGAAATTCAGAGGCACTACCCTGGCGATTTCGAAGGCCTGCCACCGCGCCCCGCCGTCAGGTGCCCGAATGCCCGGAATCACTCACTACCAAGCACAGCGCAAGGGCGAGGGGGCTGCACGGATCGATTCACTCGAAACGCGCCCGGTCAACAGGGAAAGCGCCGCTTATTAGCATCTGGGGGCACCGTGTCGGTAAACGAGACAGGAATGCGAGCGACCACTGCGCGCGGCGCGCCCCGGAGGATGGGGGCGAGGGAAAAGCGCGCCCTGGGCCGCGCGCGAGCCTGCCCGACGCGCGGTCCCTTCGAGTGCGCGCACGAAGTTTCTCCGGCGCTCGGCACGCAGAGAGGGAAAGCGCGGTCAAAAGTTGCGTCCTCCCGGGTCACTGTGTCAACGGGAGCGAGGATAAAGGCCCGGCCGCATCCTGGATGAGGCCAAAGCTGCAAGAGCGCGGGGGAAAAAAAAGCTAAAATTTCCAAAAATAATAACAAATAAAGAAATATGGACGCACCGAAAAATGAACCGGGTTGCGCTAACGAGCCGGCAGACCTGGGGCCCGGAGCTGCGCCGGGGTGGCACCACGAGCGGCGGCGGCGGCGGCAGCGCCATCTCCCTCTCAAGCAGGCCCGAATAATTCGGTTCCAGGAACACCGGGGGTTGGAACCAGCTGGACCAATCAGGGGCCACGCCAGCAGCCGTACACACGGCGTGGTTTCGATTTGCGCGCTTCCCGGGCGAAAGCAAAAAAGAACAAGAAGGGGCCGAAGAGCGAAAAGGAGAGCAAAGGAAGGAAGGCGCGCAAGAAAGGGCGCGCTGTTCGTTTTATGCGGACCACGAGCCCAGACACCAGCATGAGTCACGGGGAGATGAGCGGCCCCAGCGCGACATGCCGGCAGTGTTGGCCGACCCGGGCCCTGGGACACTGGGCCGCCGGCAGCGCTCGAGCCCCCGACCCATGGATACCGGCTGAGGAGCCCGCCAGCGGCTGCTGAGCCCCCCGCGCGGGACGTCCCGGGAGATATGCCCGCCGCCTCCGCGGGCCGCCGCCGCGACGGTACGGGCTTCGGGACGGCGCCGGGACCCGGTGAGTGCCTTGGGACAGGCCGCGCGCATCTTGACCCTGTCTCGGCGCGCGTGAACTGTCACGGGCTCAGCTGCGCGAGAGCGTAGCCTCGAGAGGTTCCCTTTCTCTCGCTGTTGTTTGTTCGTTTTCTGTTTCGGCTCGTCGTGTCTGTTAACGACGCGGGGCGGCAAAAGTGTATGGAAGATGTTGCCGCGCTTTCAGAAATGGAATTTTAGCGCGTAGAGCGGCCGGCACGAACGCCCCTCACGTTCGCTTCTCCAGAAATTGTGCGGCAGTTAAGGGGAAGCGGCGCTTTGCGTCCGGCCGGTGCATGCACGAATACGGAAGGAGAAGCAGCTCACCGTCGTCGTGCCTGGGCCGGTAATTCCACTGCGTCGTTGCGGTCTCGCTCAGTTCCCGGAGAAAGTGCAACTCCGGCCGGCGCCGATGAGTGGGCTCGCGCAAGCCCGAGTCAAGGCGCGTTTTTTCCCGCGGTTCCGGCGCGCGCCGAAAGAGAAGACGAGAACGCTTTCGACCGCCCAGCAGTCCTCCCGGAAACCTCGGCGCCGGAGCAGCGGAAGGGCCCAGTACGCGGCGGCCGCGCTTTCGCCTCGGGTGCCGTCCGAGCGTTCCCCGGGCGCGGACCCAGGTGCGTTCCGTGCAGCGATGTCGTGCGCGGCGGCAAAAAGAGAGACAAAAGCGAACTCGGCCGCGGAGTGGAAGGGGGGCCCGTTCCGGGAACCACCGCCGCGGATCGCGTCAGATCACGTAACCGCGGCGCTCACGGACGCTCGGCATCGACCGCGCGCGTCTGGCCTCGCGGCGTGCGTCAGCCGCCGATGGGAAGGGGCGCCGCGAGGAGTTCCCGAAATCGGCGGTCTGCCCCGGCGGGGCTTTTCCCCTGGCCGTTCGCCCCGCGCGGTCGATGCGCATTCCTGGCGAGAAAATACGCCGCCGCTTGTTTTCGCGCTCGGTCGTTCCCCGGTCAGATGCACGCGGCTCGATCCCTGCGGCGAAGCGACGCACGGCAACGACTCCTTGGGCCGCTCCACCCGCGGGGATGGTGCGCGCCAAGATGCGGGACGCGCGAGGAGGAGATTTCATTAGGACGCCCACCCGGCCGCGCGCCGTTCCCACGCTAGGCAGTCAGCCGGCTGGTTCATCGCCTCTCGCCGTTTAACCTACATCGGAGAACGCAGGCACAACACTGGCTTTCGAGTTTTCAATCTGCTCCGGATGGCAACGTTCTTGCGAATAATGCACATACCTTTGAAATTTTCGAGTGCTTTTTGTACAAATGGCGCAGAGGCTATCCTTTACGGCGTGACCGTAGTTTTAAATGACGCAGTAGAATGTCAAGTGCTCACTTTACTCAAAATTTCAATGAACGACGCGCAGCAAAACGGCGTCAAGCCACCGGATGTACCTGGGGGGAGCAACGTAGAGCTTCCCTTAAAAGTTTTCAGGCCACTTGTTTCGTTTTTCTAGCGTGTAGTAGAGCAGTTAAGACATCCCTTCAGCTCTGAATTTCTGTAAGCTGAGGAGAACCTTTTGTCCTCCCTTTTCAAGAACTCTCAGTCTTTCGGTGTTCAGTAAATGTTCCGCTTTACGGCGTGAACAAAGCCACGTGACCTGAAGACTTTTGACCAAGGATGTACCTTGTATAAACAAAGCGCTTAGTCGCGCGCTGTCATTTGTTTTGAAGTGAGTAAAAAAATATACACGCAATTGGTGATCAGATCCATATGCTGAAGTATGAAAAAGAATATTCGTTCGATCGGCGATAGCACTTGCAACGCAGGTTGTAACTGCTACCGCCAGAACGCCGAGTGCTCTGCGAAGTTAGCGATACATGACGTGCAGCGGATGACGCGTGTAGGGGTGTACTCCTCTTTTCATTTCTACGAACTATCTTCATCTGTCGACTAAGAACCACTTAAGGCTGCTCGGTTTCGCTTTCGGCTATTTTTAGCTCTTTTGCTAAATTATCGAGAGAACGGGGTGGTTCTAATTCTAGCCGCTGATACGGGAGAAAATAACTGTGTTCCCGAAATTCCCCTTCCTCGGAAGACCGCAAATGACGGGCTAAAAGACGCCATGGTCGGCACTCGACAAGCGAGGAACGTCGGGAGATCGGCAGAAAACACGGAGGGATGGCCGCGTTTCGTAACTGAGTTTCGGGGGACGTTGGGCCTCGCACCGTGGACGATCGCGTCCGCTCACTGGAGCAGCAATAAGGGCACCCACCTGAGACCCACACCCGGCGCTCGGCAAAGTCGACCGGGCAAAGAACCGATCGCCAGGGAAGCCTAGTTTCTCTCCGGACGGCCGCCGTTCACTGCAACTGTTGGCTCGGCGAGGGGCTTCTTCTATGCGTACACAAGGCCAGTACTAGGAAATTTGGGTGGTCGAAAACCAAACATGCCGGGGAGCGTCTTTTTTTATTTATGTAATCCATTCGCTCTTTCCCCTCCCCTTCTTCCCTCCGAGGGGAGCGCGCGTGCACAGAGATCGCTTCGAAAATCCAGGTGTAGGGGCGGATTCCAGGAACCGATGAAGACGTGTCGCCGGTGGCATTAGGTGCACAATAATGGCGCCCTGAACGTCTTCCTAGAAAAAAACACGCTCCGACCCAGTTTCCGCCCGGCGCCCTTGTTCTCCCCCGTTGGGTCTCCATTGATTGCTAATGCGCCGGGGGAAGAAGCGGGTGGGGAGGGAGCGCTCTATGATGCGGAATGGATTCTGTCGTCGGGACTGCCACCGCGACCACACCTCGTCGCCGCCGCGGAACCAAGCGCGGCTGCCCGCTCGCTCACTCTGCGCCGCGGACGCTCGTGGCCGGGTTCGAAGACCTCGGCTCTCTCTCTGCACGCCGCTAAGCGTCCATGTGCCAGGAGAACGCGCTGGCTCTTCTCACGATGAAAGAAAGAAAGGGGCGTAACTTTAATTTGACTTGGTCCGAGTTTTTTTTTAAGGGAAACTCATCTGTTAAGCTGCCTGAGGTTTGAATTGATTAAAACTTCAGTTTGTTCGTACGTTAAGGATGCTTGCACTATGTAGTTTTCTTTTGATTTTCTGGTCCGTTTGTGCCTTTGTTGCTGCACGAATTAGATTTTTTTTAGTGAATAATGAGTCTTAGGGAGAGTGTGTTCGCGCGGCCCTGTTTCCCGCCATGCTTTTAGTATGTCCCCAGAGGGCAGACATTTTCAAGCTTCTGATTTGGATCTTTCTTACGCGTTTTTTCTTTAAGTCCACAATCAAAAGTATATTATTTTCCCATTTATTTCTTCAAACTAAGGGTCAGCAGTTTTCGAGCTTTAACCGTTTTATAAGAGCTTCGCAGTGACCCGCTTCGGTGTATGTTGGAAAGTACGAGGGCTGTGTAGTCAAGCAGCGTCTGTTTGTGTCAAGAAAAGTGGTCCGTGCGTCACGGGTTGCTGTTTCTGATGTCTGTGGACGGGGATTTCTGCCCCAAGTGCGTCGCTTTGCTTTCCTGTGCGATTGTCCTGGTTGCCGAGTAGATTAGACCGCCTGGCTTTCTGGCTTTCTCTAAGGCATTAAAATAATAATAAAAACATTCAACGCGTGTGATGACGCACGCTGGATCCAGCTATGCAAACAGCCGTCATCGCACTGTACAAGCGCTCTCACTTGTGAAAGTCTATACATAGTTCGGAGGTAGCCACATATTCGCTGTGCTGTTTTCTCTGCGCGTATGGATGTTATAGTAGAGACGCAGACGGAATGAGAATGCACATTTATTTGTTGAACAGTTGCTTGGACGACTGTGTTGGTCTTCATTCGTCCTCCAGGGTTGCTCCGGGTAAATTCCAGACGTGACTTAATGGAGTACGTCGGCAGAAATCTGGGAACACACTTGGGGGAAAAGGGCAGCGACTCGCTAGTGCTAAATGCAGGCATTAGGCCGTTATATTTGGTCCGTGATGTGTGTGCCGGTGTTCCTTGCATGCGGTCTGAGGCCCACGGCGAGGACTGCTGTCACGACATTTGCCGTTTGTGCGGTCACCTTTCCCTGCAGGCGGTGTGTGGTGCGATCGCTACTCGGGGTTTATTAAAGAAATGGTTTCCTTGGTTTATGAAAGAAAAAGAGGAATCACGGCGTGCATTAAGGATGCTGTGTGAGATAGAGCCACAATCGATTTCTCCGGCCTGCAGATTTGATAAGCCGCTGCTGCTCTCCCTCAACCTTTTGTGCCGACGGCGCATGAGGCCGCTGTCTCTACTGCTTTGTTTCGGATTGGCGGTCCCTTAACACTGTTCCAAGGGGCGTTACAGTCGCCGAACTTGATTCATGAACAGACGCAAGGATAGGATCGTGCATGCATTACGTGGCAGGTGATGCTTACGATAGACCCTGTCAGACGTTCTTTTTTTCCAGCGACCACGGAAGCCTCTGCCATTGCTGCTACCTTTTAGCGTGACAGCGTTCGGAGGAAAAGCCGTGCGCGTTGTCACACCAATTCCGGATTGGTCGAGAGGGCTCCGACGTCACGCGTTGAGCTTCGGAATGAAAACGATTTAAACCGGAGTTAAATTGCGACTATGAGTTCGCAGCATGACTGAAATGTCATTATGACATATAAGGATGTAGAGTAAATTCATTACGCTGAAAATAGAATCGGTGGTAATTCGTCAGGAATCGAACACATGACCCTTGAGCTACCCCTAGGCAATTAAGGCACGTTCGTTCGACTTGATTACAGGGAGACCCTGTGTGTCTTGTGGTGTATCACGGGGTCTAGTACGCTTACTGATGTGAGCTAATCAGTGTGTATAATTAGAAAGAGGTATTAATTAAGAAAGAAGTACAAAATAACCCTTACCGCTTTCACGTCATACCCTAAGGAGGAGCTTCAATGTCCTCCTAATTTTCGTTAAGAGTTTCATTGAAGCTTTATGCACAATAAAAGTTGACGGCACTTGGTTCGTATGTGAAGGACTGATTCGCCGGAGTTTTTCTGTTATACCTGGGCAATACGCAAGACAGTGGCAGTACAAGCACTGGATGGGCCGTATAGAGCACTGGTACGCGAGTGACGTGTGCACTATCGCTGCACCTCCGCTCCGCTTATGCTGAGCGTGGGAACGTAAGCGGAGCGGAGCGTACAACCGGTCAACTAAAACTGTCTACTCTCTGGCGACGTCCTTTGATGTGCTGTTTTTCTTCCTTGGACAGTTTGCGTGTTTTCGTTTATGGCTGTGCATTAGATTCAGTTGCGCATGCTAGAACTATATAGTGGACGAGGAGAGGCGGCGACAGGACGCGTCGGCGCCGCCGTCACACGAGATGCCCAGCGCATCCGCGCCGCTCGCCGTTAACTTGAGATGCCTCACACCTGCGCGGCGCGGCATCATCAAAACGTTTAGTCGCTCTGCTCCCTCTCTCTATCTCTCCCGCGAGGGCAAAGCCCTCGCCACAGAACTTTAAGAGAGGTTTGAAAGCCTGTGACTTGGATTTTAATCGGGACAAAAGAATTCTACAGAATGCACTTTGCTGCTTATTATTTTTAAATTCGAAGTAAACGAAATTCGATGAACAAAGTACGACGAAGCACTCCTTCAGAGAGCAGTTGGAGCATTTGGTTTTTTCAAGGAGGCAATTATATTAAAAATGCTTCGAGAGCACGCTGGATTAGTCCGGGCTTCTATAATACTACAGCTATAATGTACGCATAAATTTGTGCCGCTTCCCACTTAACCGCCTGTAGGAACCACGTTGTTGCTACAAATGAGTCCTTGTGGCCGGTCGGGATGCAGAAGACAAAGTGTGTTTTTGGTAATGATTAAACATTTTTATATCCCGAGGTTCTGGAAGAAAAAGATACAAAGTATACCAAGTGCAGACGACACAGATGTGAGTAGGAAGGTACACTCACGGATAAAAGTTTGCGGGAAGCGGATTTCGCGGGAAAGAAAAAAATGATTTCTGCGTGGTCAAGTAAAGCAGATTAATGAACTCGATAGACGCATCGGGAGGTTTTCGTGCTCAATCCGCTAGAACTAATACCAGCTGAGCATGGCAGTCGGGAAGTAATTTTCCTCGAATCCGCATTCCGCAAACTTTTGTTCCTGACTGGACTTCGCATTCATTTCCGCCGCATATCCGTTTTTGACGAAGCCAACTTTCCTGTCTTCCTCACTTTTTTTTTTTTCATTTTTGCATTGTGTAATTGATTTTGTTGTGCGCACAAAAATAAAAAAAACTGTCTTGGCAAGTCCGGCTTATTGCTTTTATATGATATGTACTCACAACGCTTCGCTAAGTCTGTTCCATTCTTCGCTACTATTCGCTAGCTAAGTGCCCTCTTCGTTACATAGTCTAATGTGTCTCCAGCGCGCTGGCTCTGGCTATGGTGCCCAGATGCAGATAATACGTTCGTGGGTGGGACGCAGGCCGCGGCGGCCGCATTTTCATGAGGTATAAATGCCAAAATAGTCCGTTTAGCGAGATTTAAATACACTTCAAAGGATGCCAGGTGGTGGAAAAACAGTCCGAAGACAGCCCCCCCCCCCCCCCCCCCATATACCGTCGGGAGGTTGAGTCCTTTTGTTTTCGCATAGATCCCGCAAACACTCGCCTGTAAAGTTTTTTCGATCAAAATTTATCCCAAAAACTCCGATTTTGCAGCTAGATATTTCGGATAGATTTTCTTTCGAACATCCGGGCACCCTTCGAATGTCCCGTACCGGCTAAGCTGGTCTCCTTTATGCGCGTTGACTCCTTCCTGTCATTCAGCCAAGTATACACGATGTTAGTTTCAATGCCTGGTTACCACCCTCTTACTTGGCTGGTGGCGTCCCGTAGGAGCAAAACCCGCGCTTATCGGCGCCATCTTGGGCTGTGCGTACGGCGTTGGTGCAGCGGCTACTGCGCTTTGCTCGTGAACGCTGCCTGACAGCGTGGTTCGCGGCGTTCCTGAACTGAAAAAAAAAAAAAAAACGGCTGGTTTCGTGTAAGCGAGCCGAAAATTAAACCACACCATCCGAGTAAGAGTGTCATTGCTGCATGGTGGAAGCGGCTGCAAGCAGCAGTAGCGGCCAGCACGAGGGCGGCGCCCCGCTTCCTACCGAGATGTTTATGTTTTGTCTTTTGTGCAGTACATGTTTCGGGTTATGAATCGTAACCGCAGTGACAACTGCGGTTACAACTTTGGACACAACCGCAGAGTGAAGGAGCTGCATGAGTAGCTACCGATCGTGCGACGCTGGTGTACTATGCGGCTCGCTACAGTACACCAGCATCGCGCTCTGATCATCGCGCCGTGCGTCCCGTTTCATGTATACATCTCCCGATGGTGCCTGCCACGACTTAAAAGAGAGCTACCTTCATATTGCATGAAATGATTTCAAGTAGAGCCGCTCACGTCACATGCGTATCGTTTACCGTTGTTTATGAGGTTTGTCATTGCGTCCAGGCGGACAGAAGACCATACGTCGTGCCTTTGACCTCCTGGGCTATGTCATAGCATTAAGCTGCGGATCTGCTTCGTTCCTCTCGGGGTATTGAATGTGCGCTGACGGGCATTTTTGCATCTCGTCGTGATCGAAGTCGGTGATCGCTATAAGCGGTTGCCGCCAAAAGTCTCCTATCTAACTGACTTTGGCCAGAAACCAGCATTAGGATTGGGTAGCGAAGTCAGGGTACGAACGTCTGAGTACTGTGGGAACGATCACTACTGACGAGATGTTGCGGGTGTTGTAATGCCATCAGGTTACTGCTACATTCACTGCACGATCCTCCTCATTTAATTCCTTTTTTTTCCAGATTGTCGTCCCGCATACATCCGCATGGAAGTCGTCAAATTCGTTGATAACGTCAAGGAGTGCCAGAAATTTACAGTGCCCGTACCGCTGTTACAACGTACTACATACCCATCTCGCGTTTGCGGACCTGTCCAATGTGTTAGTCTTGGCGAGGCACCGCGATCATACAACCGATAACCAGGTCAAATTTAAAATAAAAAGAAAGTAAACTTACAATCACTGTTACAACATGATCTCAGTGATTTCACGACAACGAAACAACTTCTTTAACTGTTCGTGACGCGATAGAAGAATAAAAATCACTTGCCCAGCTCTTGTATCCCAAGTTCAACACGGGTACCGGATTTTATTCCGTGGTACTGCCATCCACAACAGGGGTTCAGTATCCGAGAGTTCATAACTGGTACCAAGACTTTCCCGTTTACGCAAGACATGCATGGGCAATTTGACTTCAATTCGGCGGGAAAGCAGTGTAGCAGAAACATGAGGCGACCCCACTGGGACTGCCGCTGTCGGCGATCCGCTTCCGATTTCTTTGATTGTTGTGCAGTCCGAGATCAAGCAATCCTATCCCGACGACCTTCCCACTCAGAACGGCATTGATACAAATATTTTAAACGGCAAAAAGACAGACGAAAAAGGCGGCTCTGCAACGCATAAAGCGTGCACAGCCCACTCCAGACTGGCAGCAATGGACCGGCGGAAACGGAAATGGCTGTAGACGCGCAGTGCATGGGGTTAGAGAGTGTCTTCCTCCTTCCCAGCCTGCCTTCAGTAAAATGCTATATAAGTAATTCATTCATCGTGGGCTTGGGCCTTGAATGTCGCCGCGACCCAACAGTGTCCGGTCATCTAGAGCTGCCCGAAGGCCAGTCGCCGTCCTGCTCATCCCCCCCCCCCCCTTCCTCACCCACCCTCACCTTATCCACCAAAGTGGGTCTAATAAAGTTATTACCAACCAACTGCCCATTCATGAGCCTCCTTCTAGCAGGGATCTGCGCAGGTACCGGCCTTTGAAAACTGAAAGCGTCGAAGAACTGCTAAAACTGATACCTTTGGGTTGTGCACCATGTTGAGGCTGATAGGGCCGTACTGTAAAACAAAACATTGCAAGCGAATTGCAGTATATTGGCGGGTCGTTGGAGTGCCAACCGTGAAAGTGGAAATGTTTTGAACATTCCAGATTTACGAGCCATTGTTTGCTCTGGTTATGCAAGCAAATGGCCATGTTCTCCTCAAGAACTGCACGAGAGCTCTTGCAGTATGAAGCCAACGAAGTGATCTAGATTATTGCAACCGTTCTGGCGTCTGCTTAGCAGGGGCTGGCCCGTATTTCCCTGTTCCGTATTCTGAACCTACCAAAGCGTGCTGCAGTTGCGGTCGGAAACGTAAGAAAGTACTCTTCTGTGTATCGTTACATGTTGGCAATAGCGACTCAATGCTTTGGCTGCTAGTTGTTTAATAAAGCTGGTGCAACGGGTTTAGCGGGGTGGTGCAGCGGGTTATTAGTGTTTAACGTCACAAAGCGACTCAGGCTATGAGAGAAGGCCATAGTGAAGGGCTCCGGAAATTTTAACCACCTGGGGTTCTTTAACGTGCACTGACATCGCACAGTCAGCTGCCGCGGCCGGGATCGAACCCGCGCCTTTCGGGGCAGCAGACGAGCGCCGTAACCACTGCGCCACCACGGCGGGGTCGTTTTGAAGCAGGCAAGAAGGTCAGCAGCAGCTTTGTCAATAGATAAAGTATGCGACTGGTCCATTATCACTAGATTGTCGTCTACATATCTAAAAAATCGTAGGTTAGGCAGTAAGTTTAACAAACTTTTGTCAATGCGAGCAAAAAAAGACGTCAGACAGGACGGGTGCCACACGCGACCCAATGCAATTTGCTGCTTTTTCTGTGTAAAACTGGTTGAAGATAAAACTCTAACAGGGCTAAGACAGGGCAAGTTTCTTGGGCGCGGAAAAGATCAGATTGAAAGAGAGATTATTGAGGCGTATCACATCAGAAAAGCGGATGATCAATGTGTCAGCTAGCACCCCATCCTTGTTTCTTCGTGATAAAGAAGTGAGCTTTTTTGCCACAAGGTGATAATAGCGTTGTCCTGAAGCTTGGTTTTTCTGAATAAAACTTACTTGGAAGTTCAGCTTTCGTCCTGTCATGCGTGATTTCTTTTTGTCCCCGTTTTTTTTTTTCTTGCAGCGAACGAGTTTCAGTTGGTTTGATTCACAATGGGTTAACCCGATTTCTTGTACGTGATTGTAGGGAAGATCGAACAGAATTGGTTTGCTGTCAGTGTGCGGCCAAAGTATAGTCCTTGCTCGCCGGCAAAAGGGCGGTGCTTATGCTTTAAGTAATGTTCGTGCATTTTCTTGCCGTCATATGCTTTACTTACTTTTCTGTGGTGAGCGTCTTTAGGGAGACCAGAATTGTTGGTGGCATTGACACTGCTTGATGATCTCCAGTGCTTTCTTCATACCTTCGTCATGCCACAAGGTAATCATTGTTTTCAGTTTGTACGCTCAGGCCATCTTATAGAGAGCGATGAAACAAGGGCAGAGCTTGCGAGCAACCAGTAAAGCTAATATCATTACCTGTGGTGCACTAAAGTGAACCGCATTGTCGTATATTGCCCCATCTCTAGCTTGCTGCTAAAATAATTCTATCGTAAGAATATGTGGCGCAAATAATTCTTAATATTTACATGATGTAAGCCCAATAGCCAGTAGTAATAAACAAATACTTGCGTTAATCGATGACGCTTGGCCCGTTGAGCTGCAGAGTCTTGAAAAATGTGGCGTGCAGAGGTGGGCGCCCCCTAGTAAGGTGTTGGTCATTGACATTTTTTTTTTAAGTTCTTTTTTTGCTTAGATGTGGCGTGTTACGATGTATTAGCTACGTGTTCCGAATTGGCGCTTTCCTCGTGCTTCATTGTTATGTGTGGTGATGTGTCACTGTTTTCTTAATGTTTGTAGATAGCTAATATACATAAAGCATCGCATCATAGTAATAAATACCATGTTAAAAAAGAAACGAAAAACGATGGTGGCCGAGTGGCCTAAGGCTCAGGAAAATGAAGCTTCTCTTGTGATTCTGGCAGTGCTTCGAATCCCACTCAGGGCTGCACTTCTTTTTTCTCTCCGCTGGCTACCATTCTGGCGGAAAAATTTGAAAGTTTTCGGATATGTTCGGCCTTCATGTTCGGCCTTCGATTCACTGCAGTTTCTAGACCATGTTCGCCGAAATTTGCCGAGAAAAGGAGCCAAATTTTTTTTATGCTTGTTAGTGTTGCAGTAATGCATGTCAGAGTTTGAGGCGCATTCCTAGTAACTTCTTACCACGTCTGTCCTTCATTTTAAGGGCAAAACTTCACTATTAACACTGACGTAGTGTCTTTTAATACAAGAAGTAATAAACAATTGAGAATTAAAGGGAAAAGGGTGGAACGAGCTTTCGACATTGACGGTGGTTCGACTTCCTGCACCAAGTTGACGACGTCATTTCTTTCAGTGTGATTATTCACTATTGCGGAGTTTTTTATTTATTTACATGAACAATGAAGGAGAGGTAGGTGCCTGGTAGCGGCTGCGGCTACTTCTTTTCGCAAATTTAAAGAAACCATATGTACTGACGATATACAGCTCAACAAAACCCAACACGACATACACAGTACACAACACAGAAAACCCGCTACACAGGTCAGGAGAAACAACATTAATGAGAGAGCATAATCTGTGTAAATGCAAATACAATACAGTATTCAATAGGGGAACATAACAACAACAAAAATGAGCAAGCACATAAGATCGTTGCAATAAGCAAGGACAGCATAAAAATAAACAAGGGCAATACGCACGCAAGATTGACTTAACCGCAGAGACATGAATCAACCTTAAAAAATGGCTGTTTGGACGCCATCGCGATCGTGTATAAAGTGCTTGCAGGAAAGTGAATACTAATGACATTGGAGATACTGACGAGTGGTAGCAGCTCTTACATTTTGTAATTCAAATCCATTAACACCGAGTAAATCCCAAGGATTCCGCTGTGCTTGAGAAATGATTTAATTGTCATTGTGGGCATCTTGCGTACCACGGGTTCTATTGTTTATTTTCTTAATTTTCCAATTATTTTCATAGCTTTCAAGTGGGGAGGGAAAACAACAGTAACAACAAGCTGGTGTACACCGCTCGCAATTTAACAGTACATGTGAGGTCAGGGACGATTTAACTGCTGCGACGTGAAAAGTAAATGATTCCAGCGAGGTGGACAACGATCAAGAGTGAGAACCAAGTATGTGACAACGTCTCGAAAAGGGGTAAATAACGACGCGATCGAGAGCAATCCCCTTTCGAGACGCTGACATAATTTCTAGGCACTCTGCACCCCCTCTGCTACAAGCAGGGCGTATTAAAGGCATGAGAAAAAGAGCCTCTCTCGCTCCACGAATATATCGTGGGTACTGCAAACAAGACGCGACAGCAGTAGACCATTCTCCCGCATCAGTCATCGCCGCCAAACACTGTCAGCACGGATGCAATTTTTACAGTACGTTCCCCCTACGATTAAAAGTGAGCCCAGTCACTAACATAACTCGAGGAAAGTAATTATTTAAAATGCAATTATAATATTAGCAATACCAATAAACCTGCCCAAAGCAATGCGCGAGGTTTGGAACTGCAAGGCGCTGCGTATATGTCCAAAAACTTATTAATGGCATGCCAGAGGAATTTTTTTTTTTTTTGTGGACTCGCGTGCTAAACTGAAGTGGCCATTGGCCGTGTTGTGATCGCCTTTTGTTTGCGTCTGTTTGGTGCTGATATCACGTTAGAGCTTCCCAGTGATTTTTATTTCATTCCTTGTGAAACATGTCCGACGTTTGTTACTGCTATTTTATTTATTATCTTTGCATTACATTTGCACAATCATATATACATACTGAAAACTGCGCAAAAAACGAAGACACAGAACGAGAAGGCACAACACGGGCCTCTGTGTCTTCGTTTTTTGCGCAGTTTTCAGTATGAATTCCTGCCAACTAGCCCAGTTTACCGTTCTTATTAATCATATATATATTGTAACCGCATCACTTAGCTAACAATTCCGGGCCACATGAGACCAGCTTAAGTGAACCCGTTTTGCTGTGTTCATTTTCTTAAGTGACGAATAAAGATTTGTTATTAGTATTATTCTCGTTGGGAGTATATATATATATATATATATATATATATATATATATATATATATATATATATATATATATATATATATATATATATATACATATATATATATACGAAGGCCAGACCCTGGTCGCAACGTTAGAATAAAGTTGTTGTTTTTCTACCGTGTGTCAACCGAATTACGTTTTTATATATATATATATATATATATATATATATATTTAGAACGGTCCTGTTTATATGTCCTGTGTTTCAATGATATGGCGTCGTTAAATGGGCGAAAATATTTTAATATGCATGTCAACGCCATGGATGCATGGGTAATCAAGACCTCCGCTGTTGCGTTGAAAAACCAACACATTGAAACCGCAAGAACAACATTTTTTTTTCTTGGGGAGGGGGGGGGGGGGATCTGTTCCCATTGACAACCGTAAGTGTTCTTGGGGTAGAAATCTACCTCGGGGCTTACGGAAGATATCCTGCCTCTGTTAGGCAGTGCGCTCTCATATAGCGTAATTCGTGCATAATGTGCAGAAGACGAAAAAAAATGGTTCTGGGCACAAAGGCGACGTTACAATTAATTATTAACTGTGGCATATAGCTTTTTCAGGACAGCCCAAAGAGCGATAAAAGGGAAATGAGAGGTTGCCCTTTGGATAAAAGTAGAAAACAGCTTCGGTTAACGAATAAACGCGTGTTCCAGAGACAGAAAGAGAGAGAGAATGGGACTCTATTTAGAGCGCAATGTATACTATGGTTAAATCTAGGCCGAGGAAACTGATTTGGGCTGGGTTATTTAGTGGGCCAATGACATCCTAGTCGAAATCAAGAAGAAATGGACTTGAGCAGGGCATGTAATGCGAATGCAAGATAACCGACGGTCCTTATAGGTAATGGATGATGGATTCCGAGAGAAGGGAAGCGTAGCAGGGGGCAGCAGAAAGCGAGGTGGGCGGATGAGATTAAGAAGTTTGCGAGGATAGGGTGGCCGCAGCTGGCACAGAGCAGGGTTAATTGGAGAGGCATGGGAGAGGCCTTTGTCCTGCAGTGGACGTAGTCAGGCTGATGATGCTGCTGCTGATGATGATTTAATGCTCCGAACAGACGTCCGGTATGCCTTCGAGTGACAGAATGGATACCAATAAAACGGACACAACCACTGCGAGAACTTGGATTATGGCGATGATGATCGTAATGATAACTTCGTTCTTTTTTTTGTATTGTTTTAGTAGAACAACTTTTTTTCTTGCATTGTGCTTTTTGTTAAACTCAAGTCGGTAATGTACTGCATAGCGTGCAGTCTTGCACACAGTACAGAAAACAAGTAACCGGTTATAATTATCATTAATTAGTCTGAAATGGAACTGTTTTAAGTGGTCAGTTGCAGCCTATAAAAAGTAACTGAACAATCACAGGATATTAATCGAGTACTGTTGTTATTTTTCACCCCGCTTTTATTAACGTAGCGCAAATATGCACGGACGCGAAAGCGCTCCTGCGGCTTCCTTCATCTGCAGTCTGTTGCAGTACAAATTGAAGTACGTACTTTGGCAATTTTTTCCACGCTTCCTGGTGAAAATATCCGCAGCGACACTGAAGAATATTTAGATGTACGCGCCTGTAGGGAAGTGTGTTGCTTTAACATGCGAAGACCTTGCGCACCCCCTGGAAGTTAGGCAAGGCGTCGCGCATCGCTGTAGTTCGCGCTCTGAGGGCAAGAGCTCACGCTCACTAAACACGACATTCCGTTGTGCCGCCGTGATGAAATGCGAAGCGCGGAAGACGGAGCTATTTAGACGCAGGTCGCTCGTGCTTACATGTGCGGACATCCTCACGTGCGGGGGTTCTCATCAGCTCGACCATTGTCGCTCTAACGCGATGAATTCCGTACTACACCAGCGTTTGCCACCGAGTACAGGTTCTCGCAGTTATACCACTGCTTACAACTTGTTTCAGAAAAAAAAAAAAATGTGATGGATTACTAGAAGAAAAATAGTTGGATTGAAAAGAACGTTACGCCTTACAAAAAGTAATCACTGCATTACAAGATTCGAGGATAAGTGAATTTATTACAAGTAATCGATATTACTTATAAGGGGTTACGTACAAGTCTGATAGCCTGTGACCCAGACTTGCAGTTGCGGTACATATTTGTGTCTTATCGCGAACGCAAGCTGCGTAGTCAGTGACATCTTATCATGAGCGGGTATGACATGCAGTATGAGGGCCAGGGATTTTGGTGAACTCTAGAACCTGTTCGGCCTCGCCTTTCGAGTTCAGTCTGTTGCTCGTGGCTAAGTGAAAACTATCCTGGAGAATGTGAGCAGCGTATCGCACTGATTTTAATCACCACGAGACAACGATCGCGTCAGACTTCTGTAAGCCAGGAAGAAAAATATAGCTTGAATTCGGTATTTATTCATTTTATTTATTTATTTATTTGTTCCTTTAATCTTAATCTTCGATTCCGCAGTACTGATTTCATGAAGGCATGATCCAAGAAATTATCTGAGGATTGTATGACTTGTTAGTTTGGTTAAGCTTACGAAGCAAAGAAGCAACACTAGAGTACTAACGACACCAACACACATGCGACCGAACAAAGAAGCCTGACCCAGCCAGGAACGTTTTACAAGCGTCTGGCACAAAATGAAGCGTGAGACGTTCCTGGGCGCTCAGATGCATACTGACTGCGTCTTTGCCGCAGAGAATACGCTCCCTTGGGGCTAATGAGTGCGTGGCATTCTTTCTGATGACAGCACTAACAACGCTTTGAATGGGCGTGCAAAACAGCAAGTGCTATGGTATCCACTGCACGATAGAGAGTTCGCGCCAGCGGGGAACGTTTGTCCTCGCGAGTGGACATGCCCTGAGCGACCTTTCATCCCCTCCTGTTCCCTTCATTTGTCGCCGAGAGAAAAACAGAGCGGGCGCAAGGGGCGCGGTTTCGAGGACGCGTCAAAGGCCGCCCGTAAGTGATGCGACCGAACATCACCAGCCAACCTCCTCCCCTGCCCTTCCCATCCTATGCGGGGCTGATGTATCACGCACAGGTTGTAGCAGCCTGCTTAACTGCGTGTACCTCCGGGACGTGTTCATCGCCGCCTCTTTTGCCACCGCGGGTCATCGAGGGGTCCTTTGCTTGGCGCCCTATCTGTTCCCATCTCTCGCCCGTGCCGTGGCGGGGCGTAAATGCCCAGGGAGCCCCATTGAGGAGGGCCGCTCTTCGGCGAACTGCGCGGGGTGCAGGGCGTGTGGGGGGGACTCCACAATGCGCCTGGGAGCCGGGCTCAATGAGCAGGGGGCCGGCTGCGAGAGCAGTGCCAGCCGGTCACCAATGCACAGGAAATGGCGTCGAGGTCAATATCACAAGCCGAGGGCGCCCCACGCGGACGGGCCCCTTGTGTCGAGAGGTTTGTCGGACTGAGGGAACACGCCGCGCCCGGAGGTGTCCCTCTCCGTGACCGCAGAGGCTCGCGCTGTGAAGGAGGACTGCGGGACACGCGGGGACATACGAGGTGTCCTTTCAGCGCCAATTGCGCGCACTGCGACTCCGGCATTCCTAAATGGTGCGCGCTGTCCTTGAAAGGGGGGGTCGCACGGGGCAGCTCCTGCCTAATGACGCGACCACACGCGAAAAGTGCGCGGGCACGGACGAACCCGTGTGGGAAAGGCGTTGTTGCTAGTCGACCTGAGTGCTCTAAAAAGGATGCTTCGGTTACAGTCCAGAAGAAATGAGGCAAAGCAGTGTTGTAGGCTATTCGGTGCTCGAACATGCTAAAGTGCGCTGCAAAGAATTACTTCACGCAACGAATGCTTAAGAAACAAAACAGTGAGCTGACAACATATGAAGCAGTTACAAGTTCAATTCTTTTTTGGTGCGATAGAATTTTCCCAACATCCAGAGCGCTGTAGCTGTCTTTCTCTTCACTCCAGTCGCTGTGTGAATGCTTGAAAACATTTATTTCAAAAATAACAGGACAACACCCCCATTCCCTCATAATGCGATGTTCGAGCATGGCTGTCAAGTCTCTCGAAGGCCAGAAGAGCTATAAAATGTTTGCTAAAACAGTAAACTATTAGAATATGATGTCTGTCTTTTCTTTCATTCCATTCGTCTTGACAAAGTACGGAAAACACTGAAATCTAAGGGGAGAATGCTCGTGAGCGAGACATTCTTTGTCAAAAGTATGAGCCCGAGGGTTTCCTCATGGCACTCGCTGTGTGGCTCACTATGCATCGCCAGTGTTCGAGATCTTTAGAAGGTAGAAGGTGAGAGGAACTGTCCTCACCCGTCCGAAAGTTAGGACTTCCCCGGATGCTACAAGAGCCCCACTACGCCCCTTAGAAACGAACCACTCATTACTTTTGACAAAAGCTCTACCCTAAACCGTTCAACCGTTAATCACCACGTCAGCCATGGCGGGGTCTGTAGCATCGTGCAGATTTTAGATGAATACGGGAACTACCTGGTGTACATGAATGACCCACCCGGTATTTACCAGAATGTATTCAGTTTGATATGGCTAGGGGCTGCACTTTTCGGTTTGTATTTTTTGAAAATTCGCGAACTTTTGTTCGATTTGTATTTCAGGACGCTACGTTGCGGTTCTTTTCGGCGAAAATTATTCTCGACGAATGAAATACTGACTTTTTTTCGGTGACTTAATGTAGCAAATCTGCGTGATCGAAGTCATTTAAACTCTTTCTCGTTATTTTTCTCATCCTGAACAATTTATCTGCCAGCAATTAACGTGCAAATGGTAGTACGTGGAGTTGTGCTTGTAGGAAAAATTGTCGCCCTCATCAAAAGAGTAACTCAAGTTAAATGACACAGCCGGCAGACAAAAACGGAAGTGGAAGTTTACTTCCAAGAACCATATGTTGACATGCTATCGTTGCATTGTCACGCTGCGTTGAGCGCGAGGGCGGGCATCACGTGGTCTGCGTTTTGATGGCAGCGGTGGAACTTCCGCTCAATTGTCGCGGTAGCCAAAATATACTTTTTCGTGAGGCCCATTCGCGGTTGCGTGTCAGTGTCCTACATTCATTTGATTAACCTCGTTAACCAACTATCTGCTCTAAGCACGTGATGATATTGAAGAAACAGTGTTTAGTCAGCAGACGGCGAGGAGGTGGTGCTTCCCGCCCTTACAAAAAAACTTTTAGACAGTCTATAGACTGCTTATAGACTTCCGTCTATAAAGTATATAGAATCTATAGACAAATCCTAGAGAGCAGTCTATAGGCATAGAAATGCTATAGACAGTCCTTAGACAATGTATATATTTATGGCCATACACTTTTAGTAGACTTTTGTCTATAGACAGTCTATAGACTATGAATAGACAAAAAGAAATATCTATAGGAAGGCAATAGGGTCTATAACACGTCTATAGACTGTCTATAGACCATTTTATTGAGGGTCGGTCTGCAAAAGCCTTTAAGCTAGCAGAGCAATACCTCAAATCGTACAACTGTGCTGCTTATCTACAATACCATCGTTGCACCATGGCCCTGGCTTCCCTACTTAGTTCATTATCTACTTTAAGTGAGTGTAACTCGCATTCAGCAACCAGCTAGCTGTGCCCTGCAAGCCAAATATACTGACCTTTTTCGGTTAAAACTGGATTTCTAAAAGCGAATTCGGCGTACTTCTATCGCTTTTTTTTTTCGGTTTAAACCAAAAAATCCAGCTCCTAGGTATGGCTCAATTGCTCAGTTTGTCGTTGGTTTTCAGACGATGAAAGCATCTGAGCACGAAATGTTTTTAGCCCCCCCCCCCCCCCCCCCCCCCCTGCGGTTTCCGCTTAGTGAAGCCTCCAAGGGTTCAACACAGTGCAGAATAATGTGCACACAAAGGTCGCCAAGAATATGAACTCTGCACACTTCTGCATTTTTCGCGGCGAGATTTTTTGTGGGCCATACGTAAAGGACTAAGCAACTCGTGCTTAACCGAATTCGCTCTCAGACTGAACGTCCGAATGAAGCTCGATAGTGAAGCTGGCAACAACTGCTGTGTTCAGGGTGTACGTATGTGCTGCTTTCTTGTTCATACAGTATATGTCTGCATGCACGCTATCATTTTGTCTGCAGTGTTGTAGCTATATGGTCTGTTGTTCTCCAACGGGTCACTTATGAGCTCATTGCTCTCAGAGGTTACCTCCGTTAGTCTTCTTGTTCAGTTCGTGTGCTCCATCCTTACGCTACTTTTTTCTTTTTGTTCCATTCCTCCTTATTTTGGGGAGAAATGAGCTGTGTAATTTATGTTTTAGTTCACCCTCTGTTTTTGCTCATTTTAAATATGATTTCTTAGACAACCCATACGGAAACGATCACCCACCTTTAATTTACGCGCATCGATCGTTCTCAATAGCGCTCACCTGGACAAAACCACGGCTTTGGTCTTATGCATCGCAGTGAGTTATTATGCATCGCAGTGAAGAATGCAGTAAATTCACATAATCCTTAACATGTCTGAAACAGCAACATAGGCAGCATCAATGAAGTGTTATTTTTGTGAAACATTAGCACAACATCCAAATATCGCCAGTAGTTGAACATTTTAAAATTTTAACATTTTTTGTAGAATATCACAGAAACAGTGCTCCTTTTTTATAACGTTTCACAAAAATTCTCACAGAATTTTGTGCACATGCCTGTTACAAAATATCATAACGCAGAAGCAATCATTTAAAGCTATAGTTTAAGTTCTTCATATTAGTACTGACCTCACAAATAATGTTCAGTATTGTAGGCATGCATGATTGACGATAATATTCCTTCTCCATGGCTTGTATAACATGGGCAAAGAAAAAAATCCGCAGATACTTTATGTAGTTATCATTACCGTCTTAAATTTACTAGATATGACAACAAGAACGAGATAATGCAGGAACTCCTAAGATAAAGCGCCGACATGCGCTACATTCGTATTGGCTCAACCGCATTCTACTGGACAAGAATGTTTGCTTCGTGCTTGGTGTCGTTCTCCGGAAACCTTTTTTAAACGTCGCTAAGAAATTGTTATGGTACTGCGCAAAAGGTGAGGGCGTACATGGGCATGATTTGAGTCTCCTTCCACCGCTCTCTTCCGATAACCGCGTTCGAAGATAACCTACAATTAGCTCGCGAGCACGAGGTCTGTCGCCAAACATACGCCATGTCGGGGTCGTTTTCTTGCTAAGGAGTAAACGTTTCTCCTATAGGCCGAGGAAGGTCGATTAGGCCTGCGTCGCGGCTGCAGGTATTAGCGTTATTGGGAGGCATCGATCATTAGTGCGAAGTTGGCGATGTTGACGAGAGAAACAGATGAGAGAGGCGTGTGCCTGACTGGATGGATGGGCGAGAGTGAAACGACATGCAGGAGAGGGTGATCCCTTGCTGGGAGAAAGTGTGCACACAATCCGGGGAAGCACCCTGTTGTTCCCCAGAACTGGGCAAAAATCAACACGACCTGCGAGGGGGAGAGAAGAAGGAAGAAAAACAAAGGCTTAAAGAGGGCAAGAGACGACAGCGATGCTCACAAGCTGTCAAACGGCGGCGCGCAGATCGAAAACTCCGAGACACCTTCTGGCGCAGGGAGGAGACTTCTTCGAAGCCCTGTCAATCGTGCGCGGCCTCCATTCATAACAGTGCGGCCGAGATATCGAATTTGTTTTCCCGGGAACGCAGTGTCACGTCGCGGACGCCGGCGTTCGCGGAACCTGGCGCGGGTCGCCCGCCCGCCTCGGACGTCGCCTAGACAGCCGCGGTCGCGTGCGCCCCGCGTTCGAAGAAGGGCCGCCGGCGCTCTGGCTGCCCGCTAACGGAGCCCCCGCGCATGGCTGTTGTTGCCGACGCTGCGGCTGCTGCTGGTCGAACTGTGGGGAGGGAGAAAAAAAATATATATAAACGAAACAGGAAACAGCGTCACGCAGCTACAATTTCTGATATAAGGCGCTTGTTACTTTAACGACCGCACTCCGGAACGATGGCATTTTATCCAACCGGCAACGAGGCAAACGAAAACATGGTTTTTGATTCTCTTCGCGTAATTGATAAATATGGCCAGAGTTTTGTTCGGCGATCGCGAACCAGCTGCCTGTGATCTCCTCCTGTGCGCAGTCGACACATGCTATGGTTCATTAGATTCCGCCGGAATAATTGTGCGCACAGCATAATCACAGTGTTTAGCAACTTTGCCTCGAATTAAAAAAATAAATAAAGCCTTCCATAAGATGCAAAACACACGTCTGCATGTCAAAACGCACGACAGAAATAAAGCAGGCGGTTGGGTACAAGCATGACCTGTACAGTCGAAATGAATGTTCATACCGAATATTTGCAACCAGTCTACCTGAAAGTCTCTTTCGATAGAGACACAATTTTCAAATGAAATGCTGAGCGCGGAGAATGATAGGACATGCGTGGACCAATATTTTGATGGCATCGAACCCAAACATTACAGAAGCATGGCACTTGTATAGTAGATGATGCTTAATGCGCTACTATATTCGCCAAGTACATTCAGGGACGCAAAGAACGCGACATATAACGAGTGCCAGATGTTCCCACTTCATTGCGGTTAACAGCACCTTGCTAGTCTTGCTATTCAAGCTGGGCGTGATCCATACGCTTCAGTTATTTTCTTCTCGCCGCAGGTATGCCAGTGGAAGTACGAACGCTTTGCGATCGCAGTGTTGCCGCGTGGTCGCCTACTAATTCCGCCGTGTGCGTGTGTGGGAGCGCAAAGCGCAGTTCCGTTTTGGCGTAGGCCTCGCGCGATCGCCGCGCGCTCGTGCCCCCCCTTTACTGGTCTCGTTGGCGGGTGGGAAGACCGCAAATGGGCTCTGCCACATGGACTCATCTAAATGCCTCCGTAAGAAAGAAAGAAAGAAAGAAAGAAAGAAAGGAAGAAAGAAAGAAAGAAAGAAAGAAAGAAAGAAAGAAAGGGAGAAAGAAAGAAAGAAAGAAAGAAAGAAAGAAAGGAAGAAAGAAAGAAAGAAAGAAAGGGAGAAAGAAAGGGAGGAAGAAAGAAAGAAAGGGAGAAATAAAGGGAGGAAGAAAGAAAGAAAGGGAGAAATAAAGGGAGGAAGAAAGAAAGAAAGGGAGGAAGAAAGAAAGAAAGAAAGAAAGAAAGGAAGAAAGGGAGAAAGAAAGAAAGAAAGGGAGAAAGAAAGAAAGAAAGAAAGAAAGGAAGAAAGAAAGAAAGAAAGAAAGGGAGAAAGAAAGAAAGAAAGAAAGGAAGAAAGAAAGGGAGAAAGAAAGGGAGAAAGAAAGGTAGGAAGAAAGAAAGAAAGGGAGAAATAAAGGGAGGAAGAAAGAAAGAAAGGGAGAAATAAAGGGAGAAATAAAGGGAGGAAGAAAGAAAGAAAGGGAGGAAGAAAGAAAGAAAGAAAGAAAGAAAGGAAGAAAGAAAGGAAGAAAGAAAGGAAGAAAGAAAGGAAGAAAGAGAAAGGAGGAGAGAGAGAGAGAAAGAGAGGGAAAGAAAAAAAGTGGCGGAAGCGGCTCCGTAATGGTATGTCTAGTGCTCGCAATCGCTTGATAACAGTGACACAGAGCCATATGTTGTTAAGATATAAAAAAAGCTTTCGTTTCTAAACCAAAGAAAGAGGAAGGATTATCATGCGCCCTAGAGAGTGGGAAAGGAGATGACAGTTTTTCTTGCCCGGGCAAGGAAGACCTTGGCCTCGCTGCAATTAACATACTGGCACCTTATCATGGCCTGATATAGGAACTTAATGAGCCCAGGCCACACGCACTAGACGCGCATCGTCTCATACGCCTCCCACCGGCGTCACTCGGTTCTTTAGGGTCAGTCTAAATAGTTTACACCTGCCGTGGTGTTCCAGTGACCAAGGTGTTCTGCTACTCAGCCCACGGTCGCGGGTTCACGCCCGGGCCGCGGTGGCCGCATTTTGATAGAGGCTGATTTGAAAAAACGATTGTGTTTTTCGGTGCGCGTCAGAGAATCTCCGATGGTCGAAATTGATCCGTTGGACTCCTCTGCGGCGTACCCCATAAACGCTCCCTCGGTTCTGGCTAGCAAACATTTATTAATTATTGTTATACGAAATAGTCGAACTTGTAAACTATTTCTGCAGTCGAACATGACCGTCAAGATGGTCCTGCAGAACTTTATTTCTTTTCCGTCATACCAACTGCCTTCCATCCGGATGGCAAAAGCAGCCTAATAGCCAGAGTTCGTAGCTCAATTAGTACGATACCTATACGAGAAAGAATTACATGCCCTCAGTGGATGGAATTCTTCGGAACACAAGTGAACCAGTGCCGTCGGTCGGCTAAATGATCACGCACACAGTATGAGAGTGCATGTTTCATTTTACTCCAAGCAGTCACGGCTCCGGGGATGTCGATATGCCACTTAAGCGTTCGGCACACGCCCACACGTCCTGCGCTCGGACGTCGCTGCAAGCACCTCAGACGCTTGTAAAACGATCGTCCCGAGCAGTCGTCTCCCGGCGTGGCTGGAGGGAGACGCAGCTAAATCCAAAGCGGAAGGCGATCGCAAGAGCTGCGTGCTTTCGCAGCCGTGTCCTGTTTATTCAAACCGCGAACGAAATGAGGCGTAAGTTAAGACCGCGCTGTAGTTAGACGCGTAAACAACACATCGCTTTGCCTTCCAGCTGGACAGATGGCGCGGAGGCGGCTGGCGTTGAGTGGCGAGTGCCTGCGTAGTCTGTGCGACGACCAAGCACTTTTCACTGCCTGTTGCTAAATCGCCCGCAGTAGAACGCAGAAAGCGTGTTACTCGCTTCCACAGTTTTCGCATACAGTCCTCCGTGCAGCACATGACTCTTGGTGACGCAGCACGATACCGTACTTGCCATCATACGGTTCGTTTGCTGCAACGGATCGATATACATTCGAACATAAGTAATTGAGCTTCAGCGTCGGTCTGGCGCATGGTGAACTCATACGAACCGAGAACATTTGCTTTCCTTCGACTCCTACTTGTTTTCGTGGTGCTTATCACGTCCACATTTTCGTA
The DNA here is from genome assembly GCF_055824585.1 of Amblyomma mixtum. Classification (NCBI taxonomy): domain Eukaryota; kingdom Metazoa; phylum Arthropoda; class Arachnida; order Ixodida; family Ixodidae; genus Amblyomma; species Amblyomma mixtum. Next base: position 44,816,601 of record NC_143014.1, read on the forward strand.
TAAGTTTCGGCTGTAAAGCGGAAATGTCTAGCTGACAAATTGGCAATCCAGTGTTGGCCAAAATCTATCACCCATTTTATTCGGAACATGGAAACTCTAGTAAGCGAAAAAAAAAAACAGGAAAAAAGAACAACAGTGTGAACTGGAGGAGATTAAGAGGCTCCAAGGCACGCACGTGCACAGAAGGATAGGAGAACGACGCATGTGATGTGGGACACACGCAACCGTGCATAGCCAGATATTGATTACTGATTCGCACTTCTCCAGTCGGCATTGCTGGCTCGAGCTGCGGCCGTATCGATTTCACCCAGAAAAAAAAAATGAAAAGGCAGAGAGAGGGAGAGATGAATTTTGGAAATCCATTCGGCCCTCGGTCTGACATTTAACATCGACAGCCCATACATGGCGTAACATGTCCCGACTTCCGTTTGTTTACACATTCACAGACCATGTAAGTCTAGCTTTTTTCTATGTGCAGCTCTGCCGGTTTACACAGGCTGCCTATTGAGCAACTATGGCCTATTTTTGCCAAATGTCTAGGGAATGAAGCGCTTGATGATGCACTTTGGTTCTAAATACCTAGTGTTTGCGTGCTAGACGTTAGTGCATTCCGTCTCCGGAAAGTGCTGTTCATTGTTTCCTTTGCAAATGAAATTTATACAGAAACAAAGTCCACGCGTCATGAAAGCGTACTTTTTAGTGGTTTGGAGTCTCTCTCTCTCTCACACACGCACACACGCTCACACGCGCGCGCCACACACACACACGCACACGCACACGCACGCACGCGCACACGCACGCACGCGCGCGCGCACACGCACACGCACACGCACGCACGCGCGCGCGCGAACACACGAACACACACACACCCGCGCGCACAAAACGCCGACATGGATAGCCATGCAACGGGCAGTCAGCGTTGCAAATTGACTGCGTATGGAGCAGCCAGCTGTCTTCTCGCCGTCAAAAAGCCCCGGTATTACGCTGGCACCCTCTCGAGTGTGATGCTGTTTACGCGCTACCTAAAAAGTGCGTATGCCTATCCGTGTGAATTGGCTGATCGCAAATTGGTTCCGCCTGTGATGGATGGTGGCGCGCGCCGCTGTATTGAGCGCCTATACCTCCCAGCGCGAGTCGTGTGCCTGTTCCCTCTCTGGCTGGGACTCGCTTGCCCCAACGGAGGCCGCCCAAAATTAGCCGCGCGTCATCCCCGACGGGCCATCCACTTCCCTGCGGGCGGGAGATGACGGGAAACAGCGCACACCTCCTCTCCCTCGTTTCCAAATGCCGCGGCGTCGCGCATCGTTAGAGCGACGGGCGTCGCAAAAACCGCGGCCACGCGGCGACGTGGAAAGAAAAATGGGCCATTTCCGCGCGAACTCGAGTGTGCTCCGGATATGTGATGCAACAGCAGGCTTGGAGGTCCGCACGCAGGATGGGGATACACTGGCTACCAGTGCCGGGTAGTGACGCGACTCACCGTCGCCGGAGGTCACGGGCCTCCGTATGGTTGCGTACACGACTCCCACATGCAGCAAGTGATACCACGGCGATAAGGAGCGATGCCTAGGAGTCCATAGTGGAGGAGTGCGGGGACTGTGCACGTGATGGCGTTCGGTATTACTGCATACCGAGTGTATACGTGCGCCTTGGAATGCACCGCAACACCAGCCAGCTGGCGAGCCCGTTCTCTCTCACCGCCCCTCTACTGCTCCTGCTCAGTCACAAGGCCCACCACGTAGCTTGTGTAAGACGTCGCAGCGATTTGCAGCGACAGGACCATTTTACAACAGAAATCAGCTCGGCCTTTCCACTTTAAATTTGTAGGAAGCGGTCTTTATCCGGCCCGGGCACTTCGGGAATCGCCACCAGCCTGAGCTTCGCGTATACCGAGGGATAGAGGCCATCCCTCTCGCTGGGGCTTCGACCACTGTCCTACACGAATCGCTCCGCGCATTCCTGGCTCACGACATACGGGCACGTGTACAGCGAAGAGCTGCGGTGATTTCTGCATATTGGCCCGAGCAGGAGGCCACGAAGCGAGTCGACACAGAAGCTGGAAAGGCCGCCGCGGTGGCTCAGCGGTTATGGTGCTCGGCTGCTGACCCGAAAGACGCGGGTTCGATCCCGGCCGCGGCGGCTAGAATTTCTTTGGAGGAGAAATTCTAGAGGCCCGTGTACTGTGCGATGTCAGTGCACGTTAAGGAACCCCAGGTGGTGGAAATTTCCGGAGCCCTCCACTACGGCGTCTCTCATAGCCTTAGTCGCTTTGGGACGTTAAACCCCATAAAACCATAAAACCAAACAGAAGCTGGAAAGCCCGCTCCTGCTGACCATGGCTCCTGAATTTGCGTGCTGCATGAGCTCGTGCCGAGTGACGAATCACTCGTAGGAGCCAAGTCTGCGTACAGTCGCGTGTACGCTTCTACTCGCCGCCACAGCAAAACACTGTACCAGCAACAGCAGGCATCGCCGTGCAGGTGACTCGAGGAAGAGCGATCCGAAGCAAGTCTCTTCAGCACGCTCCGCTGGGTGTCACATCCTTCGACTGGAACTCATTTATATCACGAAATAACAAAATTACCGCCTACGATAACTTTGTTTTGGTTCTTAAAAATTTAAAAGAATCCTGCAAAAAAAGTATCATTGTCAAAAAACGAAATAATAAATGCTTCCTTACAGCTGACATTCTCGCAGCCATTAGATGCAAAGAAGCGCTGTGGTCAAAATGTCGCGCTTCACCAAAAAATGCAAACTTACGAAATGAATTTCGGGCTGCTAGGAACAAAGTAACCGCTCTTCTTCGGTCCTTTAGCTAAAAGGCGTTACTATGCTAGCCAGTTTCGCAATTGCCACCATGACGTGGCCAAAACTTGGGCTATCGTGAACGAACTACGTGGGCGTCAGCGTAGACCGGTCAAGGACGCAATAGAGCATAGTTTTGGTCACTTGAAATCCTCTTTGGCAAATGATTTTAATAACTTTTTTTCTAAAGAACAGCGCATTGCCCGTGCCACATCACGTTCGCCGTTACTTCCTTCTTCTGTGATTGACTCAGCATTTCTTCCACACATAACAGAGCTAGATCTTTTCAGCATAATCTCCAGTCTACGGCATAACAAATCAGCTGGAATTGATGGGATATTTATCAGCGACCTTTCCAGAAACTTCCAAAGCTTGAAGTGTGTCCTTCTTTTTATGCTAAATGATATGATATAAAGTGGCTTCTTACCATGCTCTCTTAAACAAGCGCGTGTTATACCACTTTACAAGCGTGGCAAAAGAAATGATATCTCGAATTATCGCCCAATATCTATCGTGTCGTGTATATCACAAATTTTAGAAAAACCCGTCTTATGTGCAATGTCAGCATTTTTGCTGAGGCATAACGTGCTTAGCCCACATCAATACGGATTTGTCGCTGGTTCTGGTACCCAAACGTTATTAGAAAAGATGTCGGATTCCGTTCATTCTAGTTTTGATAAAAATGAAGTGGCATTTGGTCTCTTTCTTGATGTCAGGAAGGCATTTAATACTGTTCACCATGATATTCTCTGTGAAAAGTTGTTTTGCTATGGTTTTCGTGGTCCTTTTCAAATGTTACTAAGAAATTATGTGTCTCAGCGATCTCAAATGGTGGAACTTGGACCTGTGGAAGGCAGAATTATAGACTTATATAGTGGTGTTCCCCAGGGATTCATCTTATCACCCCTCTTATTTAATCTCTATGTTAATGACCTCCCCAGCATTATAACTTCATCACAGATTTATCAATATGCAGATGACACCCTCCTCATCTCATCTAATACAGATTTTTCTTGCGCACTCCGTCAACTTCAACAGGACGCTACTAATCTATATGATTGGTTTCAATGTAACCTGATTGATATAAACCCCCAAAAAACTCATCTAGTGTGCTTTAGAAATGCACACAAGCCAATCCCGAAAAACGCTGTGGTTTTTTTGCACAGCTCCAGTTGCACTGCATGTTCTTGCTACCCCATTACATGTGTTCCGTCCGTGAAATGCCTTGGCATTTACTTTGACAGTGATTTATCCTGGAACACGCACATGGCACACCTCAGTAAGAAGCTTAGAGGCGTCGCATGCTTGCTCTATGCTCTAAGGGCCTACCTGCCATTTGCCATAAGACGTTTAATTGCACAGTCTTTGGGATATTCTCTGCTGAGATATGGCATGTGCTGTTTCTTCAACTGTTCTGCAACATGGAAAAATAGGATAAACCGTATTCTCAAGAATATGGCTAAGAGTGTCATCTATTCAATACCCCATAAACAGCAAAGTGTATTCCTTTCTTCCGGTCTGCCTTCCTTTGACATTGTGTTCAAACAAATCACTGTACTCAGATATTTCTGGAACTCTGAATTTCGGTTCCAAAACGTTAAACCAATCCCATTAAGAAAAGTTTCTCGATATATTGTCCCTGCAGTGCGAACTCATTTTGGTATGTCCATGAGGTCATATTATATCCCATGTATATTCAATGAGATGCCTGATAATGTTTTCAACTTGAACACTCGCAGACAGTTACGGGATGCTATTGCCGAGCTTGAACAGCTCTAGTGCATATGCTTTAATCTACACAAAACAAAGAATTGATTTGGTAACAGAGGTTGTTGCTGCTGCCGGACGGCGCCCTACAAGCCCAATTCAGGCTTTGGCGCGTCCGCGCCTTGTATTGTTTCTTTGGAGTAAATAAAGTATTTATTATTTATTATTATCTTAAATCGAACCCCTCCGGCTTGCAGCACTCGCCGTTCAAAGCAGCGCATCTTATCAAGAGCTTGCTACGGTACTCGCGGGCCGTTACGTGCCGTCTGCGCCCTCACGGCCGTTCGTCCAAGCACCCATTGAATCCACTGCTCTCGGACTTACAGGGCAGTAACCACTCTCCCATCACGTCAGCCTAACTGGGCTGCGTTCTCCGCTCTTGCTCCTGGTTCATGCGAGATCGCATACAAAATGCTCAGGAACCCGAACACAGACAAGCTGTACTGCTGCGCGAGCTCACAACGTCAGGGAGTGCATTCGTTATCTGTGGCTAACCGTGACGGCGTGTACCCTATTCAAGGCGAGGAGTCCGTACTCATATTACCAGTGCACCGCCGACACCAGTGGCTTGGGGGCTGATCTCCCTCAGACGGCATGCTGAGACGGTGACTGCTCTGGGGAGTAACAGAGCGACTTACGCAGGATACGATGCGCTTGTGCTGCAGTCTTGTCCCTATCCCCATTGCCCTGCTGAACATTATTGTCATGTCGAACCAACTAGCCCGCCCGCGCGTCTACTTAGCGAGTGGAAGATATTTTTCCTTTCCTAGTACGCGTAGACTTCCTACAGCAACTTACCCCCCCCCCCCCCCCCCCGCCCGAACAATCAGGCACGCACGCACGCACGCACGCACGCACGGCCAGACGCGAGTGTTCTTTTTTTTAGACGTCGAGACGTCCTTAGCAATGACTCTAAGTCAGACTTGTCACGAAAGTACGCCTCTCTGCGCACACATGTGGCCCTTGGTCACATCTGTGCCCGGATAGACAGCAAGGCGCCAAGGTGCACTGAAGAGGATTCTTAACTTGTCTTTTTGCCGCGGGAACTCGATCTACACGTTCCTAGCATTCTTAGAAACAGTGACTTATTGCCCTGTGTGGCCGATTTCCCCAATTAAATCGAATTAACGTCCGGCTCCCGCCTTTTTTTTTTTATTCTACCTCGTACGGTGGGCGGAGTCAACCAACGCGTGGAGCGCCTTTCACCCAGTCCCGTGGAGGCATTGGTTTCGCTTCATTTTGTTTTTTAGATTTCCGCGAATAAATAGTTTCATTCGCAGATAATAAAGCCGCAAAATAAGCCCGAAGAAATAAAAATATGCGCGGGCTATTTGCTACTACGGACTACTACGTATTACTCCGCCGATGGCAGAGCGGCAAGCCGCCACGGGACTGGGTTAGAGTGTACTAGAACCTATTCTAGTACACTCTAACTGGGTGAAAGGCGCTCCACGCGTTGGTCGACTCCGCCCACCGTACGAGGGAGAATTAAAAAAAAAAGGTGGGAGCCGGACGTTAATTCGATTTAATTAGGGAAAGTGGCCACACAGGGCAGTAAATCGCAGTTTCTAAGAAAGCTCGGAACGTGTAGATCGAGTTCCCGCGGCAAAAAGACAAGTTCAGATCCCTCTTCAGTGCACCTTTAATGGCGGGAAGTCTACTTGCGTTGAGCACTGAATTTCTTAGCGCCATAACTTTGTTCGTAAAAATCGACTAAGCGACAGCTGTAACTACATGCGCAGGCATATATCCTCCATCGTTGGAAGATGTACTTAGAACGGGCCGAACCAAGGGCGAACGCTAGCACGGGAAAGATTTGATCGAAAGAGAGAAACTAATAGCGCAGTTCTTGTCCGCTTATACGACGAATGGCCATCAGATACGGGAGGTTAAAATTAGCTACTCTATTACTTAGCCTCAACTGCGACCTTTTCAGGATCGGAGAGACCTCGTCTGTATTGAGATCTCGCATTACAGTTGTCCACGAAAGCACACGTCCGGCTGGAAGACGGGATCTCAGCGAAGTACATTTGCTGCTGGAATTTAAGTTTTCGAATTGCTTGGGCAGCTGCCGTAACAGCGTTTGACAACTGACCACTCTTGCGATCTGTGCGCTCCGAAATAACGCACGACAAACGCTGAGAAGGGTAAACGGACGAAACTACAACTGGGCACTTCATATTTAGGCGAAAGCCTTTAATGGCTCGTACTCCCGTCCGTCCGTCGGCGTTACATCCAGCCCCTGCGGTGACTCATCGACGATGACGGGTGCCCACTGAGATATGTGAGACAGTTACTGCGTAATTTCCTTTCCTCAAATACAATTTTCATTTTCTTTATTACGACCCCTCTTTCTCTTTCTTCTTTCACTCCCACTTCCTCCCTTCTTGTACGGTGCGGTTCGGGTGTCCACCAAGATGACAGAGAATTTCTGCGCCATTTCCTTTCCTCAAAAAGCGTTGCGTCCAAAGGCAAGGCATCGCGCCGAACGGTTGGTGGCGTTCCGTGGACTCCCTGGCAGCGCTACAACACGCTGTCGCGTTCCACTCCTAAAGGCGAAGCTTAAGCGTCATTAATTAGCAGTTAATTACTATTTAGTCATTAATAAGTAAATAGTCATTAATTATGTGTGACGTCAACCAGTGGTGACGTCACCAGTGCCACAGAGGCGGTCAAAGTGGTGCGGAAAGCGCTTTCGCCTCTACGCACTTTAGACAGTCAAAGTGCCCCCCCCCCCCCCTGATTTTTGTGTGTTACTCCGCTGAGCGGCAGTCGCTTACGCGGCATAAACCAATTAGCTCTTGCTGAAGACATTGAATGAGTGAGCACTCGGTACAGTACGTGAGCACTGAACGCTCCTTGAGGCAAGCAACATGCAGCAGTGACCTGTGTCAGATCGTATTCTCTAAGTTACTTAGGAGGAGGTTTTGCCAGCGAATACATTACCTAGACCTTTGTAGCCCACCTTTCACACCTGTATATTCTGTGTACTGTATCTGTATACTGTAACTGCATACTGTATACTGTAGCCGTATACTGTATCCGTATACTGCACCCGTATACTGTAACTGAATACTGTATACTGTAGCAGTATACTGTATGTGTATATTCTGCATGCATCTGTATACTTTTATCGCACTTAACATATGATTTGCAACTAGCGTCAAACCCTGGCTGTCGCATATGATCAGATTTTCCTGTTGAAACGACGAAAAGACATGAAAAGGGATAAAAAGGACGGAATGTTTGGGAGACGCTTGCATTCCTTTTATCAGGATCCCGACTGAAATTATTATTAAATGTGCTCAACTGCTGGGGCTTCGGGTACAAGTACAGCACTGCGCTATTTGGAGTGTAAACAACAAGAGAAGGAACAGCAGCAACGGTTCACCTCACTGGATATTACCTCAGAGACCAAAACGTTTCTTACAAATTTTTGAAATTTGTAACACGCGTGTAGGTGCTCCACAGATATATAGTTCTCAAGTTCAGCGCTTGAAACAGAGTTCCTTGCTAATTCTCTTAGAAACCTGCCTGATTAGGTACGGGCTGATAGGCCGTGTCACACCTTTATCACCCTTTGAATGCCCTCTATATCGCTTCAAGGTTCACTTAGTTAACTGAACAAAGGGAGTTCAGCAACTTGACAGAACTTCTCGGTTGCAACACCTACCCGATTTTCAAAGGAACTACGGATCATTTCTGCATTATTGCGCCCCGGAGAAAATAATAGAGGGAAGAAAGAAATGATCAAATCTCCCCGATCTCGGCGCTGTGTCGCGTCTATTTCAGACCAGCTCACCTTGGTCCAGCGCTGAAGCGTCTCGAACCACACAGGTTGTACTAGATACACAAAGCACATACCAGAGCTCACTGTAAGGGGCGGTTTAGTATGAAGTGAAAGAGAAATCGATAACCGATTCCCATTGAGCGTTTCTGTCCGCACTGAGGTTATAGCGCCCTCGACCCAGAAAAAGGCAGCAGCAGAACAATGACCGCAGTTTTTTTTTTTTTGATTGGCAGTTACCTCTTTACGCCGTGCAACTCTCAAATACACGGTGTATTTCTTAGGTAGCTTAAAAATAAAGTGAAGAAAAAAAGGCAACTTTTACCGATGGCAAAAGAACAAAGCTCTCGCCACCGTTTCCAACAACACCGCCAGAGAGCTCCTTCAATGCTACTGGCGATTCAGAGAAATTGTGCCCGAGGAAATGACAGTTTTCCCGAAGTGCTACCTTGGCGGCAAGCTGCATAAGGAGCGCTCAGAACGCAGTCGGAAACGTGTTTCTTTGCCACAAAAGGCATTCACCGCACGTTCCTTCCGTGACCAAGGACATCGAAAGCAAAGTAGAGAATTTCAAGAAGGTTAACTTGCGAAACTGTGCGCCGTTGTTAAGCGCAGCCGCAGACACGCTAATGCCGAATCCCCTCAGCGGCGACATCTCGAACAGTTCATGACATGTAATGTTCGTGAGCAGTTCGCCGAGAGTGCTGCTTTCTTTTAGCTTCTAAAGCATCCCACGAGCGTGCTTCGACATCATAACGACTCTGCATGTTGCAACGAGCCTGCACGACCGCGAGCGGGCCCCGTGCTCGGGAGCACAATCGATGCTATCTCCAATTTCTTCGAAAATCGTTATGCACCGCTTTCGGTCAAGAGCCGCTGGGACGCCGCGGCGGTGAATTCCGGCGCGGGTCGTCCCGCCCCGCCGGACGACCGCGGTGCCGGCCTCGCGGCCCGAAGCGACCCGATCAATCCGCGCCAGCGCCCCCGGACTCTCGCCCCGAGAGTTGGGCACCGCGGCTCCCTAGAGCTGGGGAAGCGGCGTCGCTCAATCTAGGGCACAAGTGAACCTTTGGGACCACGTGACACACTTCCGCCAATGACAGGTCGCTTTTCCTTCCCCGTTAGCAGCCTCCGCTTCCCCGCGTGCGCTCGGGGCGCTCGCGGTTCTCTCTCTTCCTCCCCCTCTTACTTCCCCCCACCGCACTCTTGGACTGTTGTTCTTGCGGCCGTGCAGTTGGGCCCTGCTGCCATTGCGCAAAAAAATCCGGGAAGATTAGAACGCGCTGCCTTAGTTCTCCACCCCGACTGCTGCCAACCAGTCGGAATCCTAACGGTCCACGCCGTTGCCACTGCGTGGGTATCTAGGTTATCGCTCGAAAGAGAGCAAACGAGGGAGGGAAAAGAGCGCCGGGCGCCAGCAGCGACTGCGGGAGCCGGCGAGACTTGAAGGCTACAGGGCGTCCCGCCGCAGCGCGCCGGTGCACGAGTCGCCACCCTCCGACCGACCGCCGTCTGCACGCGCCAGGCCCCGGCTGCTGACGACAGGCTTCACCGTCGAGCGGCGAGGAAGCCCGGAGAAGCCCGCCTACAGGTAACAAAGCTGCTGTGCATGCCTTTGCGAACGGGCGTCCGCAGACAGCTCGCGAAAGCAGCAGCGTGCAACGTTCAAAAGGCTTGCGGAGCCATGCGTGAAGCATTTGTTGCAATACAATGTCTTGGAAGAAATTTGGTAGAGGCAACGAGGCAAAAATCGCTGCGCTGCAGTGCACATTTGTTCGTTGAAGAGATTCATCCGCGTAGAGCTGCAGCACTTGATGCGGGCTCTGAAACTCCGCAGCCTTTAGCAGCAAACCTTTCTGGAACGCCCTGCAAATGTTTTACGCGATGCCAAATAGCGGTCCCACTGAAACCGAGTGATCCCATTGAAACGCCGAAAATGCCGGGGTGCTGTTCGGCCCACCATCGGGCGAGCAGCCTTTTATAGCGCGGTGCGTGCGTCGACGTTACAACTCCCAAAACGGAGAACGAGCATCGCGGCGGGGCGCACTTAGCGGCGCCGGAACGGGTGAAGCCGGTTCCCGCATCGGCCTGGCGCCGGTCCACGGCCCAGCCTCTTCCGCTGCCGGCGCGGCGAGCGAGAGAGCGCCGGCGTGGCCCCGCGCTTGAACTTGGCGGCCGATTTGAAACGGACGCGGAAGCGACCTTAGCCTCCGAGTCCCTTGCGGGCGAGGCCGGACGCGACCACGGGCCCTTTCGCAACCGCGTAGCTTAGCCGAGTCACACGGTCGTCTCCACGCTCGCGTGCGAAGTAACAAGTCTTCGGAAATGCGTCCCGTAAATCGAAACGGGCGGAGCGGGAGCAAGCAGAGGCCGCGTGCAGCGCGCCTGTCATGCTTCTTATCTGAGCGGACCTTATCCGAGCGGATCTTTTGAGCGGATATCCGAGTGGAACTCTCTTGCGGCGGCATTTTTGGGCTCGCATTCGGCATCTGTTCATGTTCCCGGGAACATAGCAATGCACGCCACCAACTGAGGCAGCCGGCAGTCGCTTGGTCACGACGACCGCACGCTCCAGTAGGCAGTGAGGCACACAGCAGTCGCGATGAAGAAAAAGAAAGTGAACGGCGGTGTCCGTGAGTCTGTTATGGTTTCTCAGGAGAGGGCGTCTTGAAGATTGCGAGGTCGGTTTTTTTGCACGTCCGGTGCCCTAAAATAAGCAAGATTTCACCAGGGGCTTGAACATTAGCGCATGCAATATTTGTAAAACATCTTTTTGACATTTTGCGCTAGCTCTGGCCGTCGCAGTTATAGTATATTATGAGCGACTGCGATCATATTGTATGCATGCCCGCATTGTTGACGGGAACTGACTCGATACCAGTGTGTTCACGGGGTGCCACTCAGCTGAAATTTTTCAGCAGAGGCTGGAAATGCTTTTTATGTAAGCGTATTTGAAATGTTTTTTTTTTTTCACTCTGTAACAGCCCGCACTGGCTTAACAGTATTGTAAATGAATAAAATAAATAAATAAATAAATAATTACGATGACCTTCCCAGGGTCAGAAGCGCGAGCCGAAGACTGGGATGTGTCGCGTCTAAATCGTATCCTCCTGGGGGCGTTGTGCGCAATTCAAATTCTTTTTGCTTAAATCAGTACGGCCAGTTAACTTCTGTTGCGGCATCGGTGCAGTGAAAGCGAGCCAGGCGTTCATAAAATTATTGAGGGTGTGAGCCGATTCATGTGTTACGAATGTTTCTTTTTCAACTTAATATTCCTCTTCTAGGCGTTTCTTACGACGGCTGCGTCATATTTACTGCAGTTTATCCAGCCTTGCAGAAGGCTGGTTAAAAGAGAAAAATTATAGTGAAAACATTTAATCCTGGCTTCTTGCTGATCTCGCTGTTGTTATAGCATTTTCTTTTCCTCCAACACTGCGCCGAGGAAAGATAGCGAGGCATCGGGGATAACAGCAAAATATTTAATCTCCATAGCGCAGTTCGCTCAAGATTGAAGTGCAAGCATTTCTCATCTTAGCCATTCGGAAAATGCGCGAATAGAGGGGTTCGCGCACGGCCTAACGATCAGCTGAATGAGAGCCGAGGAAGCGTCGAATATCCCGGGCACAGCTATGTATGCTAGGCTCCGAATAACCCTGGCAGAAGAGTGACGACGCTTGTTTTGCTCGCTTTGGTTTCAGCGCGAGGAGACGCGTGTTGGAACAGCTGGTTCGCGCTCGTGACTTCCCCTCCGTAGCTACGTCTGCGTATACTTTATTTTTGCACACTTCAGGACTTCCCAGAACGATCTAGCATAGAGGCCGCAGTTGTGATAGCGAAGCGAACAATGCCATGAAATAAATTACAAAACAAATTTGTCAGTACCTAGCCGAGAGATACAAATTTCAGAAGAGACGTCGAGTTTGACGAGGAGAGGTTTTGTTCTTTGTCGATACTAATAAATGGGAAAGACGACACGAGAATTGTATTCGCAAACTACTCAGCTGCGGCACAGATCCTTTATTATTAGTAGTACGGTGTGGGGTTATAACGCTCCGTGAAACAGAGAGGGAGAGAAAGAAAGAATACATACGTGCATGCGTCATTAACGCTCGTGCATTATTTTACTGCACTCTTCTGTAGGAATTTAAATGGTACTGGGAATATTACGCGTCCAAACGAAACAAAACAGCGTCCTGAGCTTGTCCTGTAATACGGTGGCGCCATATGTAGCTTTCAGAAAACGGCTCCGTATCACTGAAACAACGTACGTACAAACTCCGAATGTATACCGCCATATGAGAACAAAACGGCAGTTGCAGAAGCATGCCAGCTAAATAAATTCGACTGCTTGCTCGCTTGGAAACGAATCTCATCAAGGTGATTGCGCCAGGCCGCACGTTTGTCTTGTATGATAAAAGCACCGTGCGACTATCTATCCACACGACGCTCATTGTTGATGAAGCGTCTGTGGCTGAAACGGGCACTCAAGTGTGGCGCGTGCATTGCAATGCGTCTCGTGCTACGTTCGCCCGGCGCACCGATGCAGCGTGGCGTCACAGACGCTGCGAAATTAGGCAACTTCAGAATACGCCACAATGCGATGAGCCGAGAGCGTGCAGTTTCGAAAGCGCGCAAGGGCTATGTACGGGATGCAGCAACGCGAGACTGGTACTGGTTGCGCACAGAGACAAAAAAAAAAAAAGTAGAAAGCTTGCCTCAGTTGTAGACTTTAGCTTTCAAGAGAACACTGACATTACATTAAAACGAATGCCGTGGTTTCTCATTGTGTCTTTTCCTCAAGAATGGGCTCGTTTTAGCCGTCTAGGACCAGGAGAAGCTTCGCTACTAAAGCCTGCTTGAAAGTTAGTTCTTTGTGTCTCTCGATGTAACTAATCCTTCCGTCTTCCTTACTTTCTCTTTTAACAAGCGTAAGATCGATAACCTCAAATGCTAAGTGTTCTTGTCGCCGCAGCTGAGCCTGTGTGTGACGTTCGCTTGTTTTAGGGAATTAGTAATTTAGGGGCCTGTAAGTGAAATTTTACTTTGACGTGTTTACTATCGCCCGGATACTCCTGAACAAGTTTTGAGATTTACGAGCAACGACACATTTCAAGCACTCCCTCGGAATCACCGTATTGAATAAGACACTAAGGGTCTCATGCGGGAATGCACGTTACGCTAAAGCTGCACGCTTTCTTCGCGTGGTAGTCTAAGGCATTCGGGCCGCTGAAACAGATGCATTTTTATTTTCCTTACGTCCCTTAACAACAATAAAGCAAACGGTTGAAATAACCATGCAACTTCTTCCTCTCGGCTCTTGGTGCTCGCACTACGGACAATGTCTCGTGATTTGTCTTGTTTAGCATGACACTAAGCTGCACAGTTTATCAGATTCTTCATTGAGAGAGAGAGAGAGAGAGAGAGAATGTGTGTGTGGAAACAAAAGAGGGTATCATTCGACAGAGTCCGTGGAGTTTCCGCTGGAGTCTGCGTCATTACCCCCCGCTTCAACTCAGCGCCCCTCTTCGAAGCAGTTGTGTTCCATGCCGTAATCGAAAATTCCCCATTTCAGACTTTTTTTTCCTCTGCAGCAGCCATTTCGGTTCCTCCAACACCCTGAAAGTGCGTAAAAGTATCCCTTAAGCCAAATTTTACCCCTCAAATTTTCTACAGGGAAGGTTCCTCGAATGGAATATCGCTGGTACTTGTCCGTGAAGGCCAGGCGCTTAACACCCTTCCTCACGCACTTTCCTTTTCCGCGTATGGCAATCAGAGCTATATCGACGAATGCTGTGCAATGCATCTTGCTGGGGCCGGGTAGTCCAGTGCCCCGTACGGAGCCAGTGTAACAAATAGTGTAGTTGAGGCGTATGAATGAATTGGAATAAACGCCTCGCCTGTACCATCTGCACATAACCGATGTAACAGCACGAAAGGAACGTCGTTTTTGCGCGATAATAAGAGTGAGGAAGGAGGGGCGCTAACCGGCTCGAAGCACCTTTCCTCTTCCGCCACCCTGTTCCACAAAATGTGTTCAGCCTTATATTTGCTTTGCAGCTTTTTTCGGCTCTTACACGCCCCACCCTCTTCAACAGCCTGGCACATGTCAGCTCACCGGCCCCTCCACGTCTCAAAAAAAAAAAAAAAAACGCAAAAGAACTATGTTCTCTGCTTTAGAGGCTGGTTTGAACTGATGCAGTATGGTCGACAGTGACAGATACGCTTAAGACGCATACATTTCAAAATAGCAGCCCAACTGTGTTTGACTAAGAGTTTATTCGTTCACATGAAACTATTCGCATCATTATCGATCTACAGCGTTTGGTGTGATCTTCTACCGTTAAACGAGAGTAAAAATACGTTGGTAAACAACAAAACCGGTGAGCTATGGGCTTTTATGGAGATTTAGGCCCAGTTAGGCTCTGTTTATTTTTTGGATTTCGTGAGATGCGCAGATTAAAAAAAGTGGATATAGCTTTGTCGCCATGCATGCTTTACTGGCAATGACAGTCACATGAGAAAGCGCTTTTTGGGCTGAATCAAACTACTTTGTTAAGTACTAGACGTGTTCTTAACGATGGAGCTTCTCCGTTCAGATGCGATGGTGCAACACGAAAGAGTACCAAATAGCAAAAGACTACAAGCTAAAGTGGTAACCAACCGAGACAGAAGCATCGAAAGGAACCAGTCTGGCTCGTTTTACCGCAGAACGACCTTTTCCACTGGCACATAACGCACCAGTGGCTGCCAAGCCGGCTTCTTCTTGTTCTGCGTGCAAAGCTGGTGCCCGTGACCTTTACGAAGCGCATCGAGCCGGCTGCAGGCAGTAGTTGCTTCATGCACTTGGCATACAGGAACCCCGGAGGCGGCCTTAAACTGCAGTGCAGCTGGTTGCTTCTGCCTCAATAGGAAATGGTCCCTACTTCGAGAAACTCTGCGCCTAAGGATTTTAGCTGTAGGCTGCGTCCATGCGGAAAACGGAAGCCTTGGGACGTCGCCTGTTTATCTGCTTTGGTGTGCAAAGCTTCTTCTCGTGTTCAGCGTAAAACAGTTATCTACCAAACAACAACAACAAAACGAAAATCCGTCGTCTCTTAATACCGAACTCCAGGCCAGCTCACGGCACCGAATGGCAGTCATGATACTCACGCCTGGCAGACCTAGAAAAATTTTTTGCCTTTGTACCAGGGTTGCGCTGTCGCTCGATAGACCTCTTTTTCTGCGCTTTAGTCATCGTGATTCACCCCCTTCCTGCTTTCTGCTCCCCTTTGTGGTTTAAGTTGCTCCTGCTTTTTTTTTTTTTTTTACCTAGGTTGCACGTTTCTATGGCATTTCTGTGTTCGCAGTCGCACTAGTGGCTTATATTTTCGTAATACTCCTCTTCAGAAGCCTGTAGGTGAAATACCCGCACGGAAAGCAAGCCAAATGACTAAATTCAAGAGCCTGTCGCCATTTTTCTCCTCGCGCGTAGCAGCGAATGTCAGCGTGGTGCAACACCTGTTGGGGTCCCCGTATATCAACCGTGTCCTCAGTTGTAATGTCGTGTAACCACTTCATAACGCGGCAGTACCGCGTTCTTCGGTGCACGGGAAAGATCTGAGCGAGAACGGCAGAGGCCTCACGCGCTCGGCCGTACGCCGAGCGCGCCGGCATTCTTCCGGCAACGCGGGGGCTGCCGGCAGCATGCGTACAGGCGCCCACGATCCGTGCCTCCCATTGGGAGTCAGTGGACCCTGCAGCACTGCGCTCAGGCGGAACGCTTACAGTGGGCCGAGGGAGGCCTGGCATCAAGTGCGCAGTTGATCGCCGACTACGCGCCGCCGCACGGCGGACGCAAATGAGCCACCGCAGCGCCGCAGTACTCTGTGGGTGTCCCCGGACCACGTGACGCCTTTCTGCGCTCTTAAAAAGAGCACCCCTGGGCGCTTGCATCTCAGCAAGCATCCAGCCGCTCGTCAAGGTCTTCCGGGTATTCATCACTGTCGTCGTATTTTTATTTCTATTATCTTTTAGCGCGGTTTGATCAGGAGGTTAGGCACCGTGTATGAGGCTTTTTGTCAGGGGGCAGGAGAGCAGGAAAATACCACTTCTGTGCGGTCGGCCGCGTGAAAAGTTGGGAAGACGAAGTAGGGCAGGGAGGGTGAGGAAGCGGCTTTCCCCCTCTCCATATCCTCGCTCTGCCCCTGTTTTGCATCAAATCTGTGACTGCGCGAAAAAAATTTATGGGCATACTTTCTTTCAATCGCACTTTCAGGAATTGCAGTGTAGCCATGAAATTGTTTTACAGCCAGTGAATAATGCCCGTGTCGCGCAGTCGCTTTCAGTCGACTGTCCAAGGTAGATATACCATGGTAGCGAAGGCTCCATAGACGCCCATTGGTCCAAAACATGGCGGCTCATGGGGGCACCCCAGCGCCACTAATTTGGGGGGCAAACTACGTATGAGTGACGTTGAATGACGTCACGCATACCTACGCTTTTGGCGCGAATTATGAAGTGGTCTTTTTATAGAACCCGCATTTTCGAGCCGGTATCACTTTAAGGTTGCCTTTCAGTGCGCACCAACCTTTGCCAGTCAAATGTGCTCGAGTTCCTGCTAGTTATGGCCTTGTTAATGTGCAATTGGGAACCCAATGAAAGTGACTGGCAAAGAAGGCAGCACAGAAAGGCAGCAACACTTGCAGACGCTGGGTAAGAATGCATGATTCGTAGTGGAAACCTTGGTGGAAATGCTGGTGCTAGTACTTTTGAGTATATCAAGGTATGATGCACAAAGCACAGGCTCAAGTGCACAGTTTGCAATACAGTGCACGGCAAGTATGGTTTTCATATTCATGGTTTATTACAGCAACCAAACAAATACAGCGATAAAGCACACCAACAAAAAATGCGCGTCACAGGCAGCTCAAGCAGTAGTTTTTTTAAGCTGGCTATTCATCTCAATGGTCACAGTGCGGTTAGGAAAAAGCCCTTAAGTTCCACGAACGTTGCCAGGTAGGAAATTGAAAAGTATAGGAAACAATGAATGCTACGACAGCTTCCATTGAGGCAAACGTGACATGACATAGTACGCGCATCAACACATAGACCATGCAGCACACAGGGACTACTCTTCACATTTCATTTCTTCAACTGAAAGAATACAGCAGCTATGTTCACACCTGCATGACAGTATTAACAAGTTTTAGCATCAACAAATCTGCTCAACGCTAGAGCATTACACCATACATAGGGCCTGCGCACAACCTCAACAGCTCCTTCTTGTCGCTAACCGAAGTAATTTGAAGCAATTCTAATCAAACCAAAATATACATGAAGTGCAGTTTAAAGTGAAGTGCAGGGATATTCAATACAGCCACTCCTTCCTCGAGTAGGCACAGCATCGAGACGCAGCCATCCTGGCCGCAGATACACAAACAGTTCGAAGTGCTTGGAAGAAACCCTCAGGTCTCGCAGCTGGCACGGCGTCTTCTCCAGGCTGAGGTTGCGGCAGAACTCCACCCACGTTTTGCACCTGGACATGAAGCAGCATACACGTTATACAACTGCACCCAAATGAATACCATATACTCCAAACGTCAATACGCCAAGATTCCTTTCACCTAAATGCAGTACGTTATAACTATGGCAGAAAATGCTCGCGCCAAGCCTCCGCGCCTCAGAGTGCGGTTAAGCTCGCCTGATACCACGCGGCTAGCTACTTTTCTATGCTCAAAGAGTGACGAGAGCGATGCAGCAAAATGAGTCTAAAACTACATTGACGGTCATGTATACGTAGAACGGCAATAACTACTGCTGGGCGAATTCAGTTAAGGCACAGTCAATGCGGCGCACATACACATGGTTGAGTTTCGATACTGTCAGTTGCGAGGGGATCCTCAAATTGGCTTCACGGTGCTGCAAAACCCATTAATGTCACGCTCAGAACTGTTAGGCAACGCAGTTGGTTTTAAATTGAACATGCGGCAAGTCAATTTACTAAAACATCCCGATAACATGAAGCCAAGTGCGTATGAAACGGTTACAGCTACGAATGGGCGCTGAAAGCCCGACAAAAGCATATCTAGAGCAGACGAAAACGGCAATAGCTCACCTGCGAAAGTCCAGAGGGAAGCGGTGCAGGCTTGGTAAGACACCCACGGTACAACCCACGCTGTCACAATGTGCCACGGAGCAAGGTCTCTTCACATGCCGCAACCTCATCTTGAAATGCAGAGCTAAGCGCTTGAAACGATGAGCGCGAAGCCTCGGGAAAAGGTTTCGCACTGGCCGTACACCGAAGGAAACGCTGCAGCGGTGCAGCGGGGTGCAGATCTTGCCAAACGGTGACAGAGAAGCGACAGGCAAGGACGACAAAAACTTCTTAAAGGTGCCATTTCGAGACCGGCGAGCTTAATTTGCACGCTTTCTAAGGCGCGCCATAGCAGGCAGCTGGAGATAAGAAAAGAAATCGCTTCGTAAGCTCCCGCAGCCACTGTGGTCAAGGGGGGCCGGGTACCGAAACAAGGCCTGCAAAATCGCGCTGGAAATGCACAGAGGGCGCAACAAGAGCGTTGCAAAAATTACAAAATTCGGCTTAATATGTTTTGCTGAAATAGTTTATCTATTTTATAAAACGTGGCATTAAAATGTTCATTTGTTTTTGTTGTTTTATAGCATTTTTATTTGTGCTTTTGAATTTCATTATATAAGTGTTTCGGCCGCCCAAAGTGGCTGTGCTGCAGTCGCGCTAGACCGTTTTTGGGCCCAGCCTTCGCCACCATTCTACATCCACCTTGGACTGTCTGTCGAACTCAGCTGAGTTGAGTTGCTGCTTGCGGCCAGTTCGATTATTTCACACCAGACACTTTTGGCGTCACCACCATTACCGATGGTTTTGTGCATACATTGAACAACCAAGCTGCTATTTTAACCAAAAGGGATGAAAACTGGAACGTTGTTCTTCCTTCAAAAGTAATTCTCATTGCTTCTGACATCTACCCCTTTTCTTCTCATGCGCTCCAACGTTGCCCGAGTGAACTTCGTGCGGGCGTGCACTGTTTTTCAAATGTACCATGTTTTGTTTTGCTGATTAAGCTACTTTCTCCAGTTCAATAGCTTGAGCGCACTTTTGCGGTTGTAATTTTGCGGCGCGTAGCTTTGAGCGCACGGCGCTCGAGAATGCGCGCTGCTGCTGTGACGCGAGCGCCCTAAAAATCTCGATATATCGACTTCCGCGCTGCCCCGTCGATTAGGCATACTGTTGACTCGACGGTTGTTGAAGCCACCCGTGTAGCAGGGCTCAACTGGCCGTTGAATCGACCGACTACAGATTCAAGGGCCTTCTAAATGCCGGTATGATACAGGCATATAAATCACTTCGGTTGCAGGGGACATTTTCACTCTCTGACACGAGAATAAAGAAACACCGAGCAGACGGCCTTACGTATCCACAGCAGACGAACGAGGCGCTATGAAGATGACGTTCGGCGCGCTTGGACTCATCAGTGTGCAATTACTTCTGCACTCTGCGAAATCTCTTTGGCCCCACCCCGGGGCATTGCGTCAAGCGATTGCGTGCTCGAGTGCAAGAAAGGCGCCATTGACAAAGCGCGCATCTGTGCGGTGGTGTATGGGCGTTAGTCTCGCAGGAGGCAGGGATTTCGTCAGCAGCGCAACGACGCTGCGCACGTTTAAAGATGGATTAGCGAGGCGCACGAACAACGTTGTTTTACTGTTTGCGATTTCCGACGGCAGAAGAAACGCATGGGTGTGTTCACGATATATTTGTATAACGTACTGCAAGCAGCTTAAAACTATGAAAACGAACGCGCGAGTGAGTCATGATATTCGCTGCGTCATAAAATGACGAAAACACCCACTCTAAGGCTGTCTCACGGCCGCGATGTGTCTCAACTTCATGCTTGCAAGCGCTAGGAGTGATGCGGTTGCATAGCAGAAGTTAAAGCTGTATGTTCGTTGCAGAATTCGCTAGCGACCAAGGACAATTAAAGTTACTCGGTAATCATCACCAGCACCACACTCCATTGATATCGCAAATAAATGGTCTTTTACTTGTCGTATACTGTGCCGAGAATTTGTATTCAGACAGCGTGCGGGGTATTGCTTGAAGTGCGGAGGGTACGAAATCACATCTTATGGGCCATTAGAACACCGATATGGAGCAGGAGGGGGAGTGTTATAGACGCCAGCGCCTAAATTCAAGCCCCGCAAGCCGCCCAGCAGCTCCGTGATGAAGGTTGTGCCTGTCACCTTGGAAAAGGTACGAGAGAATGGTCGCTATTGTGCTTGGAACTGGAAATTTGGAACAGTATGTGGGCACCTCCACGCGGCGGCATGGTACACAGCGGTATCATTTACGGGCCTGAATTCAAGCGCAGTTGCGACGATCAGCATGCATGCGCACTCAATTGCATGCCACCTTTCTGCGCGTTCTTTCGCCGGACCTGCGTGCATTACTAAACAAAATGACAGCTTACGCAAGATACGAGGATTGAGTGAGGCAACTTACACTATTTGTTCTCGCAGTAGTGTTGGACATCGATGGGGCCTGAACGCATCACCAACCCCTAAACATTTGACCAACACAGTTCCCACTTCGAGTTATTGATCAATTCGCTCTCGCCCTACCATACGCTTGCCGTCCCGGTTAGCTCAATTGGTAGAGCGACTGCTCCGGTGAAGCGGTGGTCCCGGGTTCGAACCCCGGACCAGGACGAATTTTTCTTTAACTACGAAGTTTCTGAGAAAGCTGTATAGCTTTCCTTTGTAGCCGTATGGCTGCGCTTGGGTGGATGCTAATGAGTAATTACTCCCTTATTACAAATCTACTCCACCTTGGGGGATTCCCCTAAACATTTGACCAACGATAGGTTTACGTTGGGCGATGAACAGATGCAGCGATTTGAAGCCTAAGAGAAGCCTCGTGTGCTGTGTTGCCGATAACAGAACAAAAATAATTTTCTGGAAAACTATTTTATATATATTCGCTATGAAGATCGTAACAGAATGTGCCGGACCCATCGAGCTAAACGGTGCATACATACGCGTAGTTTCAGGTTTTACCCGTGGCTGCGACAGGCGAACCGCATTGACTTGTTAAACGGAGGGGATAAATAATGAAATAAGGCGCCAACACAGCCGAACTCTGATCTTACAAAACCGGAATTTGCGAATTTCCTGATTTTATGAACAAATTTTGATGCCTTGACAGCCATAAATGGCTAATTGTAATCGCTACTCGATTTTACGAACTAAGTCTGGTTGCTGACCTCGACTTTACGAATCCTTTCCAAACGATCCGGAGAAGGAATTAAAAACGTCACAACACGGTTACGTGTTCGCTATGCGTATGATACAACATTAGCTGGCTTGTGATCGCGAAGGAGTGGAGACATGTCAGGCTTTATATATTAGAGCGGCTGCTGTAACCACTAGTCGTTAGAGTATACACCCCGTATTCAGGAGGTGCGGGGCTCGTATCTCGGATGTGCATTTTTTCCCGGTGGATGCCCGAAGGCTCAGTTTTACTCGCGGGTGCCCGGTGGTAGTCTTGTGGACGCCGATGCCAAGGGCGCAAAACTTCAGAAAGAACTGCCTTAATCAGCCGGCCACCGCAGCAGGTGCCCGGGGGTTAGCGCATCCGCCCCGTACAAGGGAGGTGCTGAGCTCGTAGATGGGAGGTGCACTTTTGCCGGTGAGTGCCCGATGGTGGACATCGCCACCGTCGCCACATTTTTGAGGAACGAGCTAAGAACAGCTAACGCTTCAAAAGTTCCGCAAGACGTGCAGCGAAATAATACTGAAGCCAAACACAGTCATATCGCAGCCAGCTCGCTTCGTTGAGCTAAAAGTTTTGAGTGATGAAGAGACATCTGGGAGCTTTATGCACGGTCAGTCACATTACGCTCACATACGCGAGCTTTGGTCTCACGAGGCTACCATTGCTACCGAGGTCCTGTGAACAGCTTCTCTAACTTGAACCGGTCCTTGCCCAGGCCGGCTGTTGCCAAGATGAAGGCAGATCGTTTTGTCGAAAGTTGGCTATCGGACTGAGCCTCCCCTCCAGTCCCTCGTCCGTTTTGTTTTGTGCTGAACCGGTCCTGTCAGACGTGAACTTTGGCGACTACATGGAACAGGTACTTCTGCCGACGGGAACACCTCTGATGCTTGTTGTCGGCGTTGGATACGTGTCTAAAGATGATGTCAATGATTCCCCAGGCTATGTGCCGAGAAATAGCGAGGTTGCCCATGTCGACGACCTTTCGCAATGGTTGCCATGGAGGAGACAGCCATTGCTCTGGCGAGCCGCGAGGGCTGCATAGCACATTTACTTGCGATCGCGCACAAGGTAAAAAAATATATATATATATATCAATGTATTCGCCATGAAATGAATTCGTACTTACCTCGGGACATTTTTCTCTTGTGTGCGTGTGTCTCAATTTTACGGAAGTTCTGGAAATCACCGTCGAATTAGTAAGACCGTATTTCAACTCTGTGTACGACTCAACGAGAAGGGCACGCACCCAGGCGCACGCAGGCGTTCTGACTGACGATACGTGCAACACGTCCGCGGCGTCTAAAAGGTTTGAGCAATAACCAGCAAGCGACATCGCCTTCCACTACGTCACTTTATGCTAGTGGAAAGGAACCAGAAACGATGGCGACTCGGAGACGATTCTTCGTCGTCCGCATTCGAAACAAGAAGGGAGGAGGAGACGGGGAGAGACAAAATAAAACACGCACGTGGAGCGATTCCACTGCCACTGAGCTTTATTGAAAAAAAAAAAAAAAAACTCGTCTTTTGGTTTGGTTTTGGATCTCCGTATAGGAGCATTATTCGTTGGACGGCCGCCAGCGTTTCTTCCGGGGAAACCATCCCGAGAGAGAGAAAGAGGGGGGGCACTCGGAGTCGCCGCGAAACCGCTATGCAAAACGTTTTTCGAATAGGCAACAGCTCCGTTGCAGCGCAGTGACGTCGTCACTGGAAGGCGACGCTTGTGGCATCACGTTCGGAGCTGGGGAAGCAAACAAACTACGTGACGGGAATGGCGTAAGCACATGTTCCGCGCTGTGCGAATCAGGCTCTCGAGACGGCGTCAATTGTAGGAACGCATTATATTGAAACTGGCGGCAGATTTTTTTTTTTTTTTTGACGCGAAACCAGAAATAAGTGCTATAGGAACTGCATTGCGACAGCCGTTCCGGCACACTCCATCGCTTGTAGGCACGCTGTTTACAGCGTGTGTCATGCTCCGTCGCTCGTTGTCTTCGAAGAGCGCTATTTGACCATTAAATCAGTAATGCTTTGATGAATCGGCGGGGACTGGATCGGCGAGAACGAACACTATGAGCCCAGGAAATTTTGAGACCGAGGATCCACACTAAGAAGTCAGCGACGCCAGCTCCTCGGCTGCCGCGTAAACTAAGACATTCATGCGTTTGCAATTAATTAATTATCCACTAATGACTGAAGTGCATTGCGACGAATTAGTTGGAAATTAACGCTAAAGATGTGCACTTCCTGGCAGCCCGGTTGTGGTCCACGATAGGCCCTGCGCCCATGCTCGCAAACACACGCGAACTGGTTGATAGATATGGAATTTTTCGACCGGTGCCCCCTCCATGGCAGCACTGCCTGCGGGACATGCGCTGTTCACGGGCTTACGTGGCGTGAGTCTTCCGCACGCGCACGGTAACGACGCTTCCCATAGATAAAACCTTGGTCTCTGCTCGTTGGCGTACCTCTCGTAGATAAAAAAAAAAAAAACAAGTGTTCGAGAGAAAAATAAATGTTCAAATACAGCAGCATCCCATATTTACCGTTGCAACCTTGGCAGTTCAGCCGAGCTTGTTGTTTTGGTTCGCTTACGTATGGTTACCGGCCTGAGTGTTCTGGCTTTCAGATGTTCGATAACATTTGTTCTTTTCGTTATCAATATCTTTGTCCGTGTCCTCCTTGCAAGCAGGATGTTCCCTTGACGTCATCGTGCGCTCTTCTCTATTCTTCTTACGCGCACTTGTCTGACCATTTTTACATTAGATAAACTTCAGAACGCTGCCGCAATGAAAGGATATGAATAGCGAGAAGGGCCATTTGCGCTCATTTGTGTTTCTGCGTCGAAGTTGATCATTTCGCTCACACAACCGTGAGCGTTTGGAGGTGACCTTAAGGTTCATGATGGGCGCACGCAAGGACCGGTCTTTCGTGCGCTTGGACTCGCTAATCTCTGCGAAAAAAAAAAAAAGAAGAGAAAAGAAGAAACAAAACGAGGGGTTATTTTTGTACGCAACCGCTCTATTTAGACCGCGAGCGTGATGGCAGCAGTGGCAATTAGGACAGGAGCATTAGGCGCAACACGGGAAAGGGCGCGCTCATCCAGCGCCCCGACCCTCATCGATCGAAGCCTACTTAACGCACGGATGGGCACACGCCCGTTTCGACAGCCGCCGGGTGGAGCGACGCCCGAAGACACCTCGTTCATATTTGAAGCCCCGCACAATGACCAGCGGTCCGGACTCCGGAGAGAGGGGCTTCCATCGCGTGGGGCTTCTACTTGAAGGGCTGAAACGAGTGACCTCGCCCGGTGTCACAACAAAGCCGAATCGAAATGACAGGTTCGTGACACTGTCTACACCGTCCCATCAAAGCAGGGCTTTGTGTACCACTGTCCTTCCGTGACGGCCGACTCATCGACGCCGCGGTTTCCCTAAAAGCTCCCTAGGCTGCCAAGTGAGGTGCAGACTCTCCCTAAAGAGATACCTAGAGCTGGGCGCCCGCGCATATTTGCATATTTATAACTTCGAACGTGCAGGAGAAGATGTGCAAACGTTGTGAGGAAGAGCTTGTTGACTGCAGTTTCGCAAGCAAAAACGCAACGTTTGTATGCGCTTTAGCGCATCACGTACTGAGTGCAAAAATGTTTTGTATACATTTCTGATTCCGTTTTTTGCTTTCACGTAAATTATTTCGTCAGCAAGCGCACGCTCTCCTTCGCAGTTGTGCCAGATCACCTGGAACGTTGTACAGTAGAAACATTCTTAGGACTTGTAGCAACTCTCGACGATGGCGCATTTACAAGTGTTTACAAGCATTTACAAGCCGTTCGCTCACTCTGTGCGCCGTAACTGTGTGTTACGAAGGAGGCAATGGGTCTTGCTGAGTCATTTGCACTTTCATGTATGTTGGACTGACGTCGAGTGATCGAAGTCAGTCGCTTTCGTAACTAGCCAGGCTTTCATGCAGCCTCATTCGTGGCAAGCGACCTTTGTGCTTGTTTCCTTTTTTCTTTACTGTTCAGTCAATAAACAGGGGTGAAATTGCTTGTACTTCATATGGGGGTAAAATTATATAATCGAGTCTTTACTGTAACGGGCGTAAGCTCGTGCGATCGCTGTTTGCTGGTAGAGTGCATCATAACGGGCTGTCAGTGGCTTCGATATTTTACTCGCGGGTTGGTCTGAGGTAATATTACGTGCCTTTTTCGTGTGCCTCGTCCACGGTATTGGTAATTTTTGGGAGGATTTGTTTTCTGGTTGTTTCTTTTTTCACGAAAAATCGGGTCATACCATGCAGCGGAACGCGTCATTCATGAGTAAAGGGGTCCTGCGCGAGATATATAATAGGGCTAATGAAAGGAATGGCATGCCCGCCTACGCTGTAGCGCCTTCAGTACTATGTACGATCTATGTACGAACAGATAATAGCACTTAGCAACAACATCATGGCGCCATGCAGTAGTCAGATACTGTTTAACTTGCTAGTCTACATGCGAACTGTGCACACCGATGTGCATAGTTAGGAAATAAGTTGTGGCTAAGCGTTTTTTTTTTTTTTCAAGCGTTATCAAAAACAGTATATGTCAGATGTTTAGGGGAATCCCTCAATAAGTACTTTCTTCTGGGCGAGTTGGTTCATAATTTCCAAAGGTAAAAACTTGCGCAAACAGTAGAAGAAGAAGGAGACGGTACAACAGGACAGAGCGCAGGTTTTGCGCTCTGTCCTGTTGTACCGTCTCCTTCTTCTTCTACTGTTTGCGCAAGTTTTTACCTTTGGAATCCCTCAAGGTGGAGTGGACTTGTAATAAGGGAGTAATTACTCATTGACATCTGTATAACGTTCCTTTGTCGCCGTATGGCTGCGCTTGGGTGGATGTCAATGAGTAATTACTCCCTTATTGTGTTATCAAGAACAGTTCTCAAGATAAATATTCCCCTCTACAAGCTAGCTCGTCGTGAACCTGATTTGAACAAGGGAACGATTGCAATTGCTGAATATTCCTGCGCGCTTTACTCCTGAAGATTTCCAACTGCTGTCGGTGACACGAAGCAGTGAAGGGAAGTGAAGTGGAGCGTTGACTCAAGTATGTCCGCCCTGCAGAATTCTGAACCGTAGTTAATGTTAATGCACAGTTGTACATCAGAAACGTCCAGTTCACTTACTGCATCCGCATTATCGGAAACGTATTTTTTTCCGGGCGGCGTTTAATCACGTTTAGAAAGAGAAAAATTTAATGTGTCACAGCAGCGAGCAGCTTTGGCGTTGGAGTAATCTCACTGCGTGCTGTTCGCGAGTATGCGTTGCAGCAAAGGTTTTACTGGCCCAGCATATTGCGGCACGGTTGGACAACGTCGAAAGAAGATCAGCGCGCATTCGGCGCCCTCGTTTAGTGCATGTTTTTTATGTGTGCTGGCAGAAACAGTACGAACCTGGATGAACTCTCCGAGAGATGGCATCACACACACAGACAAAAAAAAAAACAAACGAACCTGCAGTCTTTTTTTTTTTTTTTTAGCAGTGGTGAAGATAAAACCAATTGCTTCGGTCCGTGACAGACCACTTCTAATCAGCCTTTTTTTTTTTTGTTAGTCATTCGGCTTGTTAAATGTCTTGTGATTTTGAGCACTACGCTTTAGAAATAAAAGTGACGGACAGAATCTAAGTACAACTGCATGATGAAGCTTATACACAAGCGTACACGTTACGCCCACTTCAACGTGCAGTTGCCAGAAGCACCAGCACCAAAACAGACTAGATGCGAAGAGCGAATGCATTTTTTGCAAATATTCATTCCATTCTTGCTGTAAAAATCACTACAACTAATCTATGTAACAGACCTTGGAGTGGACGCCTTTCAGGCAGGCGCTGAATTCACGAAGTATGCAGCCAATAGGAGGAGAGATGGGCCAATAAGTGGCAGGCGGAGAGGTGAGATCAAGATACTTGACGGGGTAAGCTTGCCGCGGGTGATGCAGGGCAGGACTAAAGAAAAATCAATGGGAGAGGCCTTGATCCGGCAATAAACTGGTGGGGACGACGGCGATGGTGATGGCCAAGCCGCTGAGCAATAGCTGTTCTTGAGAAAGTCTTCATTAGCACAGCTGCCGACTAGCTGCCACCAGCTCTGGAACTCAGGGGTGTTTAAAAATGGGCAGTCAAAGCAACCACATCCGCTGATTCTTTCCAGAATTTCTGCGCTGCATGTTAATAGGGTAGCTGTGCAGCTTCTCCGTAAAAGAACTTAGGAGCGAAGCGTGCATGGGCTGCCGTGTAGCTAAAGCCGCAAAAAGGCGACCTTAGCGCGATTTGCGTGCAGCGCCCTCCATCGAAGAAGGAGGCCGCTTTGGGTGCACCACACCACGCATGCGCGATGCACGAAGCAGCGCAGACCAACGATCTCGAAAGTAAACTGTGCGACGCAGTGACCCCTGTGCGCCCTCGATGAGAGGTGCGCGGCATTTCTTCTCGGTTCCGTACAAGCGCCGAGACAGGTGAAACTGCGAGGATACAAGGCGCCCGCCTCGGGCCGCTGCTTGCGTTGGCGACGAAGCTAAGAGAACACCATGCGTGACCCGAATCTTAATGTCGAGGCGGACGTGGGTTTTGCGCCCATTTCCGACACCCCCAGACCGATAGGGAACAGCGCGATCTGTGCGAACACGTTGTTAGGGACAGGGAAGCGAGCCCGCTGCCGCCTGCCGTAAATCACTTTTCATGCGCTGATGATGCATGCGCAGCTGACGGCCTCTGCATGTTGACTGCTTGCCGAGGTCGTTGATGCGCGCGCATTCTCGCGCATGTCGGTGACTTCAGTGCGAGACAGGGCCCACGGGGGCATTGTACAGGAGGCCAGATTCGTCGGTCGACGCAACCTGCTTGACTTGGAGGACCGTATGCATGCAGTGAGGCCAATAAGCTGCAGTAATTGGTTTGCCTGCAGGTGTCGTGAGGCTTTACAGTGACAAACCTTGTATCCATTCTAGAGTAGGGATAGTGCGTGCGGATAGGAGAATTAATGGCCACATCATTTATCGTATCGTTTTGCGTTAACGAATGTCATCTGCGTTTATTTTGAAATAACGCGGTTAATTTTCAGAGAATGTCACACGAGGTTAGCTGAGCGGAACAATGGAAATCTGATATCAGGAAGCTTAAGGTTGCTTCAGAAATTGCACTTACCAGACGCTTGTAGTCGGCCTCTCAATTTTTTTTTTTTTGTACGCAACTGATTTGTGGCTGTGAACCACGCTTTTCCCGACTCATTGTTGTCGACCATATGTTAAAGCGACACATAATGTGCCACCGTTCTGTGCGTCCAAAACGGTGGGCTGAAAGTAAGGAAGTCGATTCTCATAATCAACGCAATTTCGAAAATGCAAACTTGGGTGAATGCCACCGGCTTTCCACAGCCGAGGCGCGCAAGCCTTCTCGTCTTCACGCGATGGCACCGCCTCTCAACAGCCGCGGGTCCGCGCGGAGCGGCCGCAAGAGTGGCAGGTCAACGCCACGCGCGGCCAGGGAACGAGCAGCGCGCCCAGCGCCGACTCCCTCCCGCGCCCAGCCCATGGCGTGGCGCTATCGCGATCAGCGAGCGGGGCCTCGCTCCCACACGCGGGACGCCGCCACCCGCGAGACGCGATGCCGCACGAATTAATCTTGCGCCCCCGCCCACGCGGGAGACGCGAGGGGCCCCCGCAGGTCGGCCGCGCTTGTCGCCGACCCCGGCGACAAAACACGCCGCGCTCGGCGGCCGCTGCAGCGACCGCAAAGGCGACCGACGACTCCTCGTTCAGGAAGTGCGCGAGAGGCGCCGGCGCTGTCATGCCGCTCGTCGTCGGGAGCGTTTGTGCGGCCGCTTTGAGGCAACGTGGCGCGGAGCGGCGGCTGTCATCGCAAGTCACCGGTTTACAGAAGTAGAGCGCGGGCAGGCCAGCTGAGGGGCTGTGCGCGAGCCGTATGGGTGAACGGACGAGGTCGGCCGGGCCAGCCGCGTCGCAGGTGGCCTCGCGTTGCGCGATCCTGGGCGGGTGTGTGCGCGCGCAGACAACGTGGGTCGGGCAGCCCAAGGCAGCTGTAGCGCATACTGTACGCGGCAGGACTTCGTGGAGTATGCGGGCACGAGGTGCCGAGCCGGAGCGCCGCTGGCGGTCGGGAAATGCTGCCGAGTGGGAAATAAGCCTTGCACGCTTGTACTTTCTTTTCAGGTGTTCTTATGGAAAGGGTACTGTTTTTAATTGAATTCGTTGAGATATCAAGCCTGTATATTATTGGGAGATAAGTCGAGCAATGAAAACTGTGTATCGATGAATATTGTAGTATAAAGAGCGGTGCAGTTGAAAAAAAATATGGGGCTGTATGCCCCGTCATTGCTGTTGCTGTGTGGGTGCAGTCAATTTCTATGAAAGTAATTTTTTTTTTCGAAAACCTTCGCGATTGTTCTCTTTGGGCGCCCGAAAGTTTTCCTTTAGTTATCACTAAGCGCCAAGACAGCTAATTTGCGTGCAATAAATTAAGAAACAAAACAACTGTATGAAGAATAATACTTGTCTGACACCCTCATTCGCTTTGTCTGTACATGGTCTGTACTGCTCGACGTTAATGCCGACAGGATGGAACACTGCAATGAAAGAGAAGAGATGGCAGTTGACAGAGACCAGAGAAAACAAGGACGGTGGAAATGCCACACATTCCGTTTTCTTCGCATCAGTTACTTTCACTTGTTCCTTCGTGAAGACAAGCTGTGTTGTATTCGATGTTCCATAATTACTTTCCCTATAACGTCCAGTGACACTACTTCGCGACATACCATTTATACGCCGGGCACTCATTCCTGCAAAGATCTCGCATACAAATTCTGGTGTCAATATGGTGCAAGTAGCCAGCGCATTTTGGTGAAAATGTTTAACACCACTGTGGGGAAGCTGTGTGAAGGAAAAGGGCGCTTGAATGTGCTTTTCCGAGCCAACGTTCAACCGATCTAGACTGTCTCATTTTGTGAGCGCTGTTGTGGGAAGAACAGGAAGTAATTAGAGCGATTGAAAATTGTTTGCACTCCTTAGGCTCTTGCTTGAAACTTTCTTTTTGACGAATAACTTGTTATTTTTTCGTTCGCCAATTCACGACATTGCCTCTCCTATCTAAAATGACCGCGACAATGATGGTCCAGACCGCATGCGCCGTTTTAGAAAGGGTTCAGTCGTTGAATATGAGTCGCAGCAGTGATGGCAGGCAGGACAGTGTCGAAGGACAACAACTGTCTGAGTTTAATGTTCTTAATAGTAGAATAAAGCGACGACGAGAGCGAGAACAGACGGCCCCGAAAATGTAGCTTTGCAAAAAAAAACAAAAAAACAGGAAGAAAGCGACTGCACTATAATTGTCAAATAGATTTCATTTGCTGCAGATGCAAGCTGTATACCTCTCTCTAAGAAAGAACTGCTGTTTGTACCATATACATTGTGAAGACGCACCTCCAGTTTGGTTTTCTACACATCTCTGACTATTTGCAGAAAATGGACCAAGTTCCCACTGGCACTAATTCACGTCATACCGATTTCCCATTCTTGTGCTGTATTAGCAAGCTGTTGGACTTAGTTTTCCTTCGTAGGTACTATTTACACAAGTTTCCATAATGCCGCAATCCCGATTTGCCTTGCATTCCTTCATAATTTGGTCGTTAAACGGTTTACGCATCATCATCACTATTAGGTTAAGTCATTTGCAGCACTTAACCTAATAGCGGTCAGACGCACTGTTGTTCCATTTCACAGTTGCCCGACCGGAAACAGGGCAGGTTTCCTGTAGGGAGGGAGGGAAAATATTAGGCCATAAAAAAATTACTGTGCGCGCTACGCATGAAGACCCGTAGGGTGGGTATATACATATAGTGGAATATTCCTAAACAGTGAAACGAGGGAGGGGAGACGGTACAAAGATTTCCTTGACAGACTTCATGATAACAGCCTATGTCTGTCTGTTTTATAAGTATTAACTCTGCGTGACCACGTAACGTTCATAACTAGCAAACAGCGCAAAAAAAAAAGAAAACGACAGAATAGCAAGGACGAGCACTCGTCCCCTGTATTATCCCAGGTGTGCCTTTGTTTTGTTTTGTTTTTGCATTGCGTGTCCGCTATGAACGATAACCAATTCGCCCAGCGTTCGATGCTTCTGACCAGCGTACGGTCACGCGCCTCTGGTCGGCGACTGCTCCAAGGCACGCGTCGACTCTGGGCAGCACGCACTCTCCGAGGGCTATTTTGGCTCCTGCGTGCGGTGCGTCTGCAACGGACGTCTGCTCTCTGAACACCGCATTTTAGCGTCTCCAGAAAGGGAGACTGCGCTCGGTTACGTACACTCGAAGGTCACGTATACCACTAGACCGTTTTACGCCACTATCATTTCGAAAGCCGCAGCCGGTTGCCTGCCCTCAAAACAGCTGCTTTCTTTTATGCAGTTGAGATTTACGGGTATTCTCGATCAAAACATGCGCTGATCTGTTCAGTCGTAAGACTGGCCCGTTGCCGTATAGTAAGTGGCAGACAATACATGCAATCCCGAATGGCGAAACAAGACGTCCCTCCGGGCACCTAACCGAAACAAGTCTCCGGGGAGGGACTTTTTTGTCTTCGTGGGTGGCAGCATTTGCACTACGTGTGCATTAGGCAATGGAAACAGCTGCAAAGGAGGGATTCAGTCTCAATGCTGAACGCGTGTCTCGAGTAACGCTATAAATTGCAGTCTCTCGAACAGGTGAAGGGTGATCGCTGCACAACGCGCGAGCAGCAGTCGACGCGCATGTGTCTGTTTCGTTACTGGAGATCCCTGTATCGCATGCAGTTCTTTCATCCTTTCATTGCAGCACTACATCACTAGGTTATGGATATAAGCAAAGCAAAATGCTTGTTTACTATGTGATGTCCGAAGCATACCTAATCATCATCAGTTCGACGGCTACTCCTGCTCCACGCTTATATCAGGTGTTTCAGCGAAGGTGAACCTAAATTTTTATAGGTAGGCTTTTTGAGGTATGAAGGCAGCTTTTGCGGCACAGTGATACATGCTTTGGCGTACATTAAAAAAAGTGAATAAATTCAACAAGTTAGCAGCTAAACTAATTTCTGGCAATTAACCTTTTAACCATCGCAGTTAGGCAACCGGCTGCAATTAGATTTGTAGCCGTTCGTTAGTAATATGCAGATCAGTTTTTATAATTTCTAAAACCCAATAACCCTTGGTGCTGTGGCCATGGGCGTCCGGAGGGGGGGGCAAGGGGGGGCTGCTGCACCCCCCTGGAAAATCACTCACTCGAACCGTGAGTGATGGCCGCACGCCAGGGGCGGTGGTGCGCTCAGTCAAAAGGGTAAAAGCAGCCCCGCATGGTCACATCTGCGAAATGCCGCGTCCGGGCGTGCGTCGTTCCGCCGTTTTCAAACCACGCCATCGTTAGCTCTACTGAAGGGCGACCTGTTCCAGACATACAGCGGCACCGGCGAGCATGTGTTTCGAGCCGCCTTGAGATGGGTGTCTGTTTCTTTGATCTCTAGAGAGATAGCGACACGGAGGCAGACAGTGCACGGGGCATCTTGTTTTCGCCTATCGTTACGCCGGTCACCGATGAATTCTTAAGGAGGGAAGGTAAAATCAGCCGTGTCCACCCCCGCTTTGTCGGGCTGCTCAGGGGCAAGCGGGCGATGAGTTGGCGCCGCCGCCGCTCGCTGTCTCCTCCGATCCACGGGTAGCGCAGTTCGGTAGAAGCGCCGCTTTCAGAATCTCCGGCAAAGGGGATTAGCTGCTTTTGTTCACGGCGACGCAGTCTCCCGAGGCGCCCCCACACCAGCGTTCTTTGCGTCTTCTGCGAAAACCAGCGCCTTTGGTCAACGCAGCCCGATGGCGCCTGCCTGGCTCGCCTGTCACCTCTGGCTGGGCCTCAAATCACAACAGCGCCCATGTACTGTGCGTGTCAGTGCATGGTAAAGAGACCCAGGTGGTCGACATTACCCGGAACTCTGTACTACTCCATCCCTCATAGCCTGAGTCGTTTTGGGGCTCTGAACCCCATAAAAACACAAAAACAAATTTTCCGACTGGAGTGGCGAGTGTCCCTTCCCCTCGGAAGTTGCGCGGCGTTCCTTTCACCCCCAAAGTGCGCATTCGGGGATACTGCGGCAAGTAAGCCCTTGCACGTGTGCGCGCCTCTGTGTTTGTGCTTGGGTGTTTTTAGTGGCCGGTTGTCAGCGAAGCTGAGAACAACCAAGACAGCGGACGAGAAAACGACGAGCGGAGAGCAGTGTGTGTGCGGTTGCTCGACTGTGCGGATGCGCAAGCAAGATGGAGCGAGGTGTATGAAGCTGCGAGCGTGCATTTATCTTGTAAATAAGTTTTCGTTGTATATATAGTCATCTTTTGTTTTCAACGTACGCGTTCAACAGTTTTTCCAATCAATGTGTATGATGAGTGTGCACCGAGAGCGTGTAATGAAGCACAGAAGTGAATTTATCACACGTGTAATTACGCAATTCGCCCAGAAAAATCCGAGGCGCCTACAGTTGCTGTTCAAGGAAGACTGACTGAGTGACTGTAGTTGCGTGTTTGTGAACATATTGTGCTGTGTGCTGGTCATCAATCCGGGTGAGTCGAGAACCCGTATGCAGCAAGACTGAGCACTCTTCTCCACGAAGTGATATAGCATCTTTTTGCATTTTTATTAATTTTAGTTGTTTCTTCGTTGATAAACTCCAATGTACCTCTCATAGCCGCGCTTTAATTTGCTGTTTGTAATTTTTCTTTCATGTGTGCATTTTGTTTAATTTTTATTTATATATAAATAAATAAATTTACTCCGCAAATAGCGCCTTTCTGCTACGAACATACCCCCCCCCCCCCCCCCCCCCCCCGGGGCACCAACGGGGCCCCCCCCTGCAAAAAATTCTGCGGACGCCCTTGGCTGTGGCCCAACAAGTTTCTCTAACATCGTGCCAAAATGCATGCGCTTTCGCAAAGCTTGCAGGCAAAACAACCCCTCCAGTGCACGTACTAATTGAAATTGGCAAGTTTTGTCGAGCCACGGCGCTGAGGGTAATCGCGTTTTCGAAATTCTAAAAACTGATGTGGCTATTGCTAACGACTGGCTACAAATCTCTAATTGTAACCAGCAGCCTGACAGTTATAGTTAGAAAGTTAATTATCAAAAATTAGCTGAGTGGCTAACTGGTCAAGATTATTTACCTCTTTTCTAATGTCCGCCAACGCAGGTATTATTGCGCTGCAGAAGCCGCTTTCATACCTGAAAAAGCCTATTTTCAAAAATTTTGGTTTAGCTTCGCTTAAACACCCGGTATATACCTAGACCTTTCAAATCAGCCGATCTGGGCGCAGCCATGGATAATACCTCTGGGCCGTGGCAGTGGCTTTCCGGTTGGTCGATTTCTCAGAGGCAGCTTACTGTGAAGACATGTCACAGTCCGCGTACACGTTCACGGGCATGTGGACCGTGAAACAATAAAAACGTCTAGCGGCACAACTTTTCAAGTTATTCATGCCTTAAACTGCTGCATACACGATTTATGTCCTCTCGGTACTAGATCTGTCCGCCGAATATGCCGACACGGTTTTGCACCTAGTAGACGTGACTGAACTTAAACGCCAGTTATGTAATTGAAAAGCGAAAGGAATCGACTGCTGTCGTTTTTAAATGGATTCGATGATGTGCAGCCGTACGTGTAAAGTTTGAAAGGGCCATTGTAAAACGCTGAAATGAAATACCGAGTGCCATGGCAGAGGAGGCCGAGGTTAGGATGAAAAGAAAGCCGCGGTAACAGTGTGCCGAATATGCAACTTTTTACTAAAATCAGCAAATGCAGGAAGGTTAACAGAGAGCGCGACACTGACGAAGGTGCGAGCAGGCACCATTCACTGAAACCTTAATAATGATCAGAAAAGCAAACATGAAATAGTTTAATGAAAATGAAAGTACAAGCGGAAGCAATGTGAAAGAGAACACGCGAGCCCTGGGGCAATGCGCGCGCCTATAGCTGTTCTAAAAATTGGAAGCACGCCTCGTCGCAAGCATCAATTTTTAGAACAGGAAGAGTTTTAAATAGAGTTCCTCCAATTTCAAACGCGGAATACGCACAGAACGAGCACTTTGGCACGCACAGCGCCTTCTAAAGCAGACGGCACGAAATAGCGCGATGGTGTGCCTGCAATGTTTAGAACAAATATACAAGAGCGCGATCGGAATGCATCGCCAGGGGCCGCTTATTCGCTTTCATATGTTGCGTCTGCTTGTAAGTGGGGAGGAGAGCTGTGATGATCGCGCACCCGCCTTGTCTCGGAATGGAGCTCAGGCTGCGTAGATGTTCTTCCATTCATTGCACAGCCTTTTTCATCGGGCGAGGGAGATGTCGAAACAGCTCCTCCACCGTGCTATATGGCGCCAGGTGCACACAGCAGTCCAGCGAGCAATGTGGTGATGCCCAGGGAACCCTTATTGCAAATGACTATGTCTTAGGACGGTGGTTTTGCGGCTTTATTTTTCTAGACATGGTGATATAAAAAAGGGCGATTTTTTTTTTTTTACCTCAAATTCGGTTAAAAATCAGATTAAACAGTAAAAGGTGCCATAATTCAGGTTTGAAATTCGTGTTCGAAAGACTCGCAGCGCGCTTTTCTAACTTATTCTCAAATTTCGCCGCTTCATGAAAAAGGAAGTTGTAAAACGCCCGTCTGGAACAAGCAGAAGATATCCACTCATTTTTGTTCGGTGCCTTCAACTTTGCGCTCTGGAAAACTACATTCCTTAGAAGGTACATTTTCGGGTAGAAATCTGGTTGAACCCGAGAGAGAGAGAGAGAGAGAGAGAGAGGGAAAGGCAGGGATGTTAACCAGGAAGGATTCCGGTTGGCTACCCTGCACAGGGGAAGGGAATGAGGGGAATTAAAGAGGAAAGAGAGAAGTAACGAGAAATAATCACAGTCTGTCAATTAAGGCAGTCGCTCTCAAAAAGCGAAAGAGTGCCTTGTAAGCCTTGATGGCAGTTGACTGTTGTGGCCACGGACCGAGGATCTTGGCCTCTGTGAAAGGGCGAGGGTCCAGGCGGTCCAGAGCACATCGCAGCTTATGTCTTAACTGCGCCTGTGAGACAATCACCCATATCTTGTGCGAGTGCCCTGCCTTGGTTGAACCCGATTTTCAATAATGTGCTCGAGGTGCAAGAGTCGCGTAAAACCAGGTTTCTCTGCAG
This sequence comes from Amblyomma mixtum, assembly GCF_055824585.1. NCBI lineage: Eukaryota > Metazoa > Arthropoda > Arachnida > Ixodida > Ixodidae > Amblyomma > Amblyomma mixtum. The sequence goes on from NC_143014.1 coordinate 44,853,486, forward strand.
CACAAGGAGCGCGATTTCTCCATAAATGCTTGCATCTGTGAGACGTCATACTGACGCCGCTCTGACTCGCGACGCTGATTTGGCTGCCTATTCGCGCACAACGACGTATCACCAGCCCCACGACGAAGAGTGGGTTCTGAAAACCTAATTCAAGTCCTGCAAGTGCAGTAAGTCTTGGTGACTGGAGCTGTACATATCAAGGCAGATCATGCTCATAAGAATACCTTTCACATACGGAATGATGTGCCGAATGAAGAAAAAAAAATAAAGAGAAGGAAAGCGGGAAACGACGAGAAGTATTTAATTACTCCAGTATTTCTGTGAAATCGCAAGGTTTTCGTTCTGCAGTGAATGGCAGCTGAAAACAAGAGTTAAAAAGACATTTTTGCGAGATGTGGTTTTCTTTCAGGCACTACTGCAGTAGGACGTCAGCTTCCACAACCTTAAAGGCTCGTTTATAGTCCGACGTGACGCGTGCGCGCGCGAGCGCGCGGCACAGCGACGTCACGCTAGCAGAAACGGGGCACTCTACAGTCCGGCGCGCCAACGTCGCCGACGTCCACCAACGCGCGCCGGCTGCACAACGTCGAAATAGAACCTGCTCTATCTCGCGCCGACAGCAGACGCCTGCGCTACCCAGAATGCACTGCGTGTCTGACCGAGAGCCTTTGCGCGCAACGCGGGAGGCACGGTCCACAACGGGAAGCCATGGCGGAAGTAGGCAGCATGGCCGTGTATTCCGACAGCGTCATTGAGGCATTCATTGAGGCAATTAGCAGACACCCTTGTGTGTATGACACGCGAAAACTCGAATACAGGGACACGGAGCGGAAGGAAAACGCCTGGAAACGGATCGCAAGGGAAAGCGGCCTGGCTACAGGTAAAATAAGCCGTCGCTACTCGCCGTCTGTAGTGTTTACCCTTTGTTGTGGTTGCTGCAAGCCGCTTGTTTTTCTTTCGTACTGTAGTGGACGAATGCCTAAAGTTGTGGAAGCGGCTCCGAGATCGTTACACGAGAGAACAGAAGGCAATTGAGCTGTCCAAAAGGAGTGGGAGCGGATATGTTGCGAAGCGAACGTGGGAATTCGCCCAAGCTATGGAATTTTACCGGGATTGCGGCCGACCAAGAAAGTACGTATTGAACGCAACGCACTTTTATTTGTCATATTACGCGCTTGTTATTTTGTGTCAGCAGTCGTATGGTATATTATGCGATGCCCCCAAGCCTGCTGCTTGACAGTGACAGGTCAAAACACATGCAGCTTGCATGTGCAGCGTGTACTACTTGTGTGTACGGAGGTGGTGGCCGCTGGCGTGCGGCGCGGAACTTGCGTGTACAACAGCGCGCTAGCAGTGGAACTTTTTCATAACTGGTTTGCATGTGTATGTGAATGGGCTTTGTATACGTAGTGCAGTGTTTTGAGATTACGTTCTTTCCGCCATCCCCTCTCGGAAATCCCTACAATCCGCATTGCGCCACTCTGTCGTTTCTCCTGTCACTAATTTCCTCCGGGCGGAGCTTTTTCAGTAGATAGCAGATGCCGCAAATGACATCGCTCTTTGCCTTTGTCTTCCATTTTTGCTATTTATGTAGAACTTTACTAACAGCACCGAATGCCTCAAAGCATTCAGGCTTGCATCCGCATGGCTTGCATGATAGATGTCATGGGTTCATTAAATGACTGCGCTGAAAATGCAGTGGACGAAAATCTGTAAAAACAAAGTCTGGAGCAGATTGTCGTACCGATCATCAGCCTCTTGTTGCCAAATTTAAGCTTCGATTGAAGCAAGCTCAGAAAGCTAGCAGGCCATTCACGTACGATTTGGATCAAATTCCATCAGAATATGCACTGGAAGTGAGAAACCAATTTCAAGAATTCGATCTAGGTGAGAGGGCGCTTGAAGAGATGTGGACTGATGTTCGTGTATCTTACCGGAGGTTACTGCTGAGATAGTGCCAAAGGCAAAGAAATGCAAGAAAGCAAGATGGTTGTCTCAAGAGGCATTGCAAGTAGCCGAGGAAAGGAGGTTGGCAAAAGTTATGGGTGAAAGAGAAAGAAAGATGCAAGATTCTAAATGCTGATTTTCAGACTAGCAAGAAGAGATAATAATGCCTTCTCGAACATGCAGTGCAAAGAAGTTGAGGACAACAGCCAATTGAGGAACTCAATGGCTCTGTATAAGATAATTAAAGATATCAAAGGAAGTGCTGCCTTTATGCAATTTACTGACATCTGTTTTCTCTTCCAGAACAACGTGTAGTTCCACTGCACGACAGACAGAGAGGCCAGTGCTTGATGAGCCCAGCACCGCAGAAGACATCTTCGCAGCAATGATGGATGGCCCCTCAGTTCATTCAACACCTGAAACAGCAGCAGAAAGCTGCGACATGCAGATAGAATTACCTGCACCTCCAGAAAGCCTTGTGAGAAGGCCCGAGGCCAAAAAACGAAAAAATGACAGTTTTGAGGATCAGCTGCTTTTGCAGCTTCAAAAAAAAATGTCTGAAAATGAGGCCTTTGGTCTATCAATTGGGATGACCCTTGGCAGGTGGCCACCGCAGATAGCCAGCCAATGCAAGGCAAAAATAATGGACATCATAGCATCATTTGAGCCACAACGTTTATAAGTACTGTGCACTCCCTTTTTTTTTGGTAATAAATTCAAATTTCAATAATCCCCAACTTGTGTGATATACTTGGAAGCAAGCACACATGACAGTTTTGCGATCATTTCTTGCTTTCCTGCAAAAAGAAGAGACATAGAATTTTGGTTCTCACAGCCATTGATGCAACTAGTGCACTGTCGGCCAGTCTGGACTACAGCTTAATTGGATTTGTTTGGACATGCAGCTGTCTTTTCAACCTGGCATAGTAGCATTGTCTCAGGTGGCCTTGCATGTGAAATTAGATCCTCTGTGTTATATGCACATTTCTGAAAACAGTAAGATATTTAGTACTGTTTTCTCATAAGACAATAAAAGGTTGCAGAATCAGCAACATACCAGTCAGTAGTGAGGAGTCTGGGTACTTTTTTAAACGCTGTTTGCGTGCAAGCTTATTTCCTTCTCGTTTACTACAGTCGGATAAAACTTTCGCCCGCAGTGAAACTGTCCACATTGTGGGCCACCACACAGAAATCGTCCGTGACAAAAGAACGGTAGTGTGCTGTGCTAACTTTTTATGTTGCCTAAAAAAGAAGCTAATCCCAAGTAAAAATACGCCCTAGAATTTTGATGCCTCTGGTGTGTTTATTATAGTCAAAGATTAAAAAGCTGATTTCGCTTATTGTTGTGCTTGGTCAGTGCAGTAATATGGGACGCTGCAGACCGTGGCCCATTGTTACTAAATACTGTTTTGTAAGTTGTATCCTACTATAGCAATGTGCTTATGATCATACACACTTGCATTTTCATTATTTGTCTCACGCTGGAGAGGTTCAGAAGGCACTGTGAAGTCATTCTATTCCAGTGGGTATACGAACAGCACAGAAATTAAGGAATCATTTATGAAATCTAACACTGACTCTAGCGACCATATGGGGCTGTGCAATGTTGCGGCTCAGCAGCAGATCGGCAATAGGTGCAACTAGGTAGTCACCATCAGGGATAGACAGGTTGGGACGCAGGGCAACGAAAGATGCGGCTCGTGATGGCAGAGAAACTTGGCTAGAAGAATACAATCAGGGCACAGAAGACAAGGGTTCGGGATCGATGGGTGGGAGAGCAAGGTGCAAAACGCCTTGCGAACAGTTGATAAGAGCTGAGCATTCACACAAAAAATTGAAACCAAAAATAAGGTCATGTGCACAGGGGTCCAAAACAGTCAACTCTACCAGCAGACCATGGCCGGCAACACTAACGCGAGCGGTACAGAGTCCTTCAACAGCAACCGTGCCATCGTCCGCGACAAGCACTCAAGACTGAGCAGGTGTGGGGTTGAGTCATTGCAGCTGTTCTGGTGTAGCGACCGCTGCGAAGCTCCGTGGTGCAACGTGCCAGGACGCGGAGGATGGGAAAACCCGTGCCTTCACCAAGATGTTACGAGGCGGAAGGAGTTCACAGCACGTAAACCACACAAGACACAAGCACAGGGCACATGGGACATCAAGGCACAGGCTACCATGATGAAACAAGCCAGCGAGCGCATGCCAGACCCACACATACTCTTCGTCTGCATCGTCCTTGTTCTCTCGAAGCAATATTGTTACGGGGAAATACTATTTACATTTATTTACAAGCGGTAGGATAATAGTTCCTAGCGGCGAGCATCAGGAAGCACCAACAACCTCTTCTTCTTCGTGCGACCCTTTCACGCAGGAGGCCACTTCGACTTCCACTTTCTCTTCGTCGTAGCATGACCCCCGGCGGCATGAGCGCCGTCCCGGCGTTAGGCCGGTGATAGAGGAGCGGCGTGGTAGGGCTTGAGGCGCATAACGTGAACAATGTCGGTGGGTGGTGTACATGAAGAGGAGGCAGGTGTATGAGGAGCAACTTCATACGTGACATTGGTGACCTGACGCACAACACGATAAGGACCATGGTAGGGAGACAAAAGTTTTTCAGAGAGACCGACGCGACGGGAAGGGGACCACAGAAGAACGAGCGACCCCGGTTCGTAGGTGACATGACGATGGCGATTATCGTACAATGACTTCTGCGCTTGTTGGGACGCTTGGAGCCGAGTTTGGGCGATTTGGCGAGTGTCTTCAGCTTGAGCAATGGCGTCCCGGGCGAAGGCGGTGACGGGACGGTCAGCGGATGGCACGAGTGTGTCCAATGGCAGGACGGCGTGTCTGCCGTATAAGAGATAGAACGGAGAGTAACCAGTTGTGTCATGCCTGGAGGTGTTGTAAGCGAACGTCACATAGGGCAAGGCGAGATCCCAGTCTTTGTGGTCGGGGGAGACGTACATAGACAACATGTCTGTTAATGTTCGATTCAAACGCTCGGTTAGCCCGTTTGTCTGTGGGTGGTATGCTGTGGCAATCTTATGCTTGGTAGAACACGAACGCAGGATGTCGTCGACAACTCTGGACAGGAAATAGCGTCCGCGGTCTGTGAGTAATTGACGAGGGGCACCATGTTGTAGAATAAGACTGTGCAAAAGAAAGTCAGCGACATCGGTCGCGCAGCTCGTAGGCAGCGCACGGGTGATCGCATACCGAGTGGCATAGTCCGTGGCTACTGCGATCCACCTATTTCCGGAATCCGAGGTCGGGAATGGTCCGAGGAGATCGAGCCCTACACGGTGGAACGGCTCCACAGGCACGTCTATAGGATGCAGAAGACCAGGAGGTGGTGCCGAAGGCTTCTTTCTGCGCTGACAAAGGTCGCAATTGGTGACGTAATGCCGGACTGTACGGTATAATCCAGGCCAAAAGAAACGGCGCCGTATGCGGTCGTAAGTTCGTGCCACACCAAGGTGGCCAGCTGCAGGCAGGTCATGGAGTTCTGCAATTATAGAAGACCGCAGCTGCTGGGGAATGACTAGGAGGAGTGAGGGCCCGTCAGGACGGAAGTTGCGGTGATAGAGAATGTCATTTTTAGTAACGACAAGCTGCAGGGAGCGCTTCAAGCTTCCAGAGCTGAGGCCCTCGATGATGGTTTGCAAATATGGGTCTTTGCGCTGCTCCTCGGCGATGTTTTGTAGATCAGAAATGCCAAACAGGGAAGGGATATCGTCAGGGTCACTGAGAGCAGGTGGCTCGACAGGGTACCGAGACAGGCAATCAGCGTCTTGATGGAGACGTCCAGACTTGTACACGACAGTGTACGAATATTCCTGAAGGCATAGCGCCCAGCGGCCAAGACGCCCAGAAGGGTCTTTCAGCGAGGACAGCCAGCATAGGGCTTGGTGGTCCGTGACAACAGAAAAAACACGCTCGAACAAGTATGGCCGGAATTTAGCTACAGCCCAAACCAGAGCGAGGCACTCACGTTCCGTAATGGAGTAATTTCGCTCGGCAGGTGAAAGCAGGCGGCTAGCATACGCAACCACGTGGTGTGGGCCCCGGGAGCGTTGAGCCAGCACGGCTCCGATCCCGTAGCCACAGGCGTCCGTGCAGAGTTCAGTAGGGGCCGCGGGATCAAAATGTGCCAGAATTGGGGATGATGTCAGCAGGCGGACAGGCGTGGAAAACGCATTTTGTTGATCAGAGCCCCAGGTAAAGTCTGTGTCCGTCTTCAGGAGGTCAGTGAGGGGACGAGCGATAAGGGCAAAATCTTGAATAAAACGGCGAAAGTAGGAGCACAGCCCAAGAAAACTGCGCACGTCTTTCTGAGAATTTGGGCGAGGGAACTGTTGCACCGCTGCAATTTTAGCTGGATCAGGACGTACACCGGAGGCATCGACGAGATGTCCCAGAATGGTGAGTTGCCGGCGGCCGAATTGGCATTTGGACGAGTTGAGCTGGAGCCCAGCCGTACGAAAGACAGTCAGGATACTCCTGAGACGTTCAAGGTGCGAGGCAAATGTGGGCGAGAAGACAACAACATCGTCAAGGTAGCACAGACACGTAGTCCACTTAAATCCGCGAAGGAGTGAGTCCATCATCCGTTCGAAAGTAGCTGGTGCATTACAAAGTCCGAACGGCATCACTTTGAACTGGTATAAACCGTCAGGTGTGACGAAAGCTGTCTTTTCGCGGTCTTGCTCGTCAACGGCAATTTGCCAATAACCGGAACGAAGGTCAATGGAAGAAAAGTATTGAGATCCGTGGAGACAGTCGAGAGCGTCATCGATCCTAGGGAGTGGGTAGACGTCTCTTCTTGTGATGCGGTTCAGGTGGCGGTAGTCGACGCAGAAACGCCAACTGCCGTCTTTCTTTTTAACAAGGACGACTGGAGAGGCCCAAGGACTGGACGACGGTTCGATTATGTCCTTAGCGAGCATCTTTTCGACTTCCTGTTGTATCACTTGGCGTTCGGAGCTGGACACCCTATAAGGCCGGCGGTGCAGAGGAGTGGCGTCACCAGTGTTGATACGATGCTTCACAATAGTCGTACGAGCTAAAGGGCGGTCATTGAAGTCAAGATGCCAGAAGATGGGTAAGCGCCTCAGCTTGGTCGGCAAAGAGATCTGAAGCGATCATATTGGCAAAGTGGTCAGGTCTCGAAAGAGCTGTGACATGATCGTCCGGAGAGGACGATACACAATTTGTGACTGCAGAGATCACGTATTCATCGGTAGGGGACAGCGTGGCGAGGCACATGTCTTGAGGAAGCGTCTGGACGTGCGTACTGAAGTTGAGAACAGGTAACCACGCGCTGTTTGCCGAGACTGCGACAACCGTATGGGCAAGGGCAACATTCTTTGTGACGGGCAAATCAAGGACAGGGGTGATGATATACTGGCCGTTAGGAAGAGGTGGAACAGATTTAAACAATACGTAAGTTGCGGCTTCAGGTGGTAAGCGGGTGAACTCGGCAGTACAGAGACGGTGCACAACTGGGGCAGGTGGTTCTGAGAGGTACGGTAGGTCCAACTCAACAACACTCGTAGCACAGTCAATAAGGGCTGCGTGCTCACTAAGGAAATCAAGGCCGAGTATGAGGTCATGAGGGCACTGATTCAGAACGATAAAGAGCACAGTGGTTTGGCTGTCAGCACACAGCACACAGGCCGCAGCAGCACACAGGCCGAGGACTGGGGACGTTGTGCCATCGGCAACTCGAACAACAGCTGTAGGAGCAGGCGTCAGTACTTTGCGGAGGCGGCGTCGTAGGTCGGAACTCATCACAGAAATGTGGGCGCCCGTTTCAATCAGAGCAGAGACGGCAACGCCATCGACTTGTATGGTCAGTAAATTGCGCGGGGCACGAAGAACTAAACGAGGATTTTGGAGCCGGGTCGTATCTGCAGCATCACCTCTGGATGCTGCAGAAATTAGTTTTCCGCCTGTGATCGTCCGTAGGGGCCGGGAGAGGAAGCGCGCGGTCGTTGCGGCGAACGGGACTGGCGGCGCTGTGGAGATGGTGAGCGGCTGAAGCGGGGCGGCGGGACGTCGGTGGTGGGTCTTGACGTGTCCAAGGGTCGCGAGAAAGAGCTTGAGTCTGCAGCGTCGGGGCGATAAGGTGGGGTCGAGTAACGATTCCGCTGGGAGGAGTACCATCGACTACGGCAATGACGGGCGATGTGGCCGACACGGGAACAGTTGAAACAGATAGGCCTGTCGTCGGGCGTACGCCACTCGGAGGGGTTGCACGGCCGAGGAGCGGCGTAAACAGGCCGGACAGGGTATAGAGGAGGGACTTCGGGCACTTGGGAGGGATGAAGAGCGGCGACAGAGGACAAACCCAAGTTAGTAAGTTCCTGGCAGACGACGGCTTGAATAAGTGGCAGGGGCAGGGGCTGGTTGGCTGCAGGTGTTGCTAAGGAGGCCGGAGCAATGGCTTCAAGCTCACGGCGTACGATACGGGTCACGTTCTCTGGTGAGGTCGGCTGGTTCCGTGGACAAAGATCTTGGCAGGACGAAGACACAGCCGTGTTGGGCAGGCGTGCGATATGCTGGGTGATCCGTCGGCATTCTTTTACGATGTCTGCAATCTTGTCGCAGTTCTTATAAACGAGCAGATTGAAGGCATCGTCTGCAATGCCCTTCAGCACATGTCCGACTTTGTCAGCCTCGCTCATCTCCTTATCGACCGTGTAGCACAAAGCCAACACATCCTGAATATAGGACACGTAGGACTCCGTGGATGACTGGGCGCGACTGGCAAGATCTCTTTTAGCGGCAAGCTGCCGGCCGAGTGGTTTGCCGAAAAGGTCAATAAGTTTCTGCTTACAGTCATCCCAACTGGTTAATGTCTCTTCGTTACTGTCGTACCACTTCAGCGCCGTGCCCTTAAGGTAAAAAACCACGTTCGCAAGCATGAAAGTTTGGTCCCACCGGTTGTTAGCGCTGCACCGTTCATACTTGCGAAGCCAGGTCTCAACGTCAGCGTCGTCGTTCCCAGAGAAGGGTCCAGGATCCCGAGGGTGAGTGAGGACCACCGAGGACACTGATGCTGCCGAATCCGCTGGAGCGGCTTCCGTCATTGTAAGCCGTGGAAGGCAGCGGCGGCGTGAAAGGTACGTCGGGGGTGGAAGGTAGCGCCCGCTGCGTAGTTCCGTCTTGCCGCACCTCCACCAAGATGTTACGGGGAAATACTATTTACATTTATTTACAAGCGGTAGGATAATAGTTCCTAGCGGCGAGCATCAGGAAGCACCAACGCCAGCAGGAAGCACCAACAACCTCTTCTTCTTCGTGCGACCCTTTCACGCGGGAGGCCACTTCGACTTCCACTTTCTCTTCGTCGTAGCAATATGTACCGTATCATAGATGATACGCTATGCGGTAAGGGGTTGACGTCACTTCACAGCCTGTGTGTGCTTGAGTGCCTCCTTGAACGAAATTCATTTGTTGTGCTTTGATTTCGTCCAGTAATACCGGTTATGAAGCGATGTTACTGATGGAAATTTACTTTGTGGCCTTCACTGCACCATTTGCTTCCGACTAAGGAGTACTCCATCCAATCACTTCAACACCTTCGCACAACTTGCAGCTGCCAAGGCACGGAACCTTCTTGTGACATGAAGTATTGTGTCAAATCGTCTCTCATTGCCAAGGCAGCTGGTGAAGAACGGTTGCTGGAAGATACGTGCTGTTGCTGCACCGAAGCTACCGACTGCCTCCAAGATCCGTCTTGAATTCTCTGCCCACTGGGCCTGTCACCATACTCGCTGGGGCAGTAGGCATTGTCCGCCATCAAGAAATTGTGCAGACATACCGCCGCCTTGATCATGTCATCGAGGAGTTTGAGGTCTCCACTGACAGTTCCTAGGAATGACCGCCACCTCGATACTAAAATGCCAAAGGCATTTTCGACGCACCGCCGTGCTCGAGAAAGTCGGTAGTTGAATATTTTCTTGGCTTCGTTCAGGTTTCTGCCTGGGTATGGCCGCATCAAATATGTGCGGAGGGGAAATGCGGCATCTCCTAGCAAACATGGGGCCCACCTAGATGCACCTGAGGGCAGATGGTAGCTGCCATCCTCCAGCTTCTTCCTGATATCACTTTCTCTGAAAAAGGAGCCATCTGACTGGCGGCCTTGCGCACCAATGTCTACCAGTGTGAAGCGGTAGTCGGCATCCGCTACTGCCAGCACAAGGAGGGAGTAAAAGCCCTTATAGTTATGGAATTCTGATCCACTGTCCTCCGGGCATCGGATAGCAAAATGCTTTCCATCGATGCTGCCTACAGCATTTGGAAAATTCCATTTGGAGTGGAAGTTCTTCATAATTGCCGTCCACTCTTGCGTACCTGGTGTTTTTAATACCACAGGTGCAAGGCAGTCCCATATTGCAGGAAGCGTCTCCTTCAGAATCCCAGACAGGGTAGACGGATGCATTCTATAGCTGAATGCTATATCGTGCATTGAGCCACCTGTTGCCAGGAACCTGTAAAGTGCAGTAATGGTTATGGATTATTAAACGTGTTTACATGCTTTTCATTTTGTCACTTTGAGGCAGGAACAGAACTACAAGTAATGAGGATCCCTTGGCCCACAAGCAGTGATCATTGACAAGCACAAAAAAAAACAGCAAAATATTCTACAGACTAGTACCATTGCCAACAAACAACGCAACAATATGGCACAGCCACCCTTTTGTTCCCAGTGCATGCGATCACCTTATGTCCTGAACCGAGATAGGAGTGGTAAGTTTAGCAAGCTCACACAAAACTGCAACACATCACAGAAAGATGAAAAATTAAAGCACAACACTGCATGTGTGAGCTACAGTTGTGCTTAAATTATCATGGTCATGTAGGTGCATGTATGTTTGGTAAATGATAATGTTTGCAAACTTTGGCCTAGAGCAAACATTGGAAGCCAGGAAAAAGCAACCTGAGTCTTTCAGCTGGTGGCACACTACATGAAATGAGAGTGTGTGCCCATGCTGAAAGCAATATACGCTTGAAGCTAGGCACAGGATGTCCAAAACACCTGAAAAGTAAATCGGCCATGTTTCTGTCATGCTCAAAGATAAACAAATCTAGGTCACAAAGAGCATAATCGTTTTGCATGCTTCGTTTAGGTTTTTTTTCAGTACCCTTGTCATGTATGCGAGAACTTCTTAAATTTGGAGACAATGATTTCTCTTCTACAAGGTGGCAGTTATTTAATGCCTATCTGCGTCTTTGTCGTTTCTCTCTTGCCCCTTGTGTTTCTTAATGAATTTGTAATACTGATAATCTCTTGCAATTTTTATTTTTTAGTTCTTCATACAATGCAAACAGACATGTGAAAAAAATTTTGAGGCAGTTTTGGCTCACACAATTACTATAGTACAACCTTATTTTCTAAGCGGTGATATGGTTGCTCTTTTGGTGTCGGTTTCACTGTCTCTATATACACATATATCTAAGGGGATGGTGCAAAAGGCCAGAAATATATCCCGCCCAAAGCACAGCAGCAAGATGTAGTGCTGTGGGCAACATTCACGGTATGAAAGTTTATGGATCTTGTATTTTTGTAAAACCAATTTTTGGTTCTGATTCTGACTCACCTCAAAGTGACTGCAAGGCGCTCTGCTGGTGATATAGGACTTCTATGATTTGGTGGGTGGAGCACCCTGTGGTACACTAAGGCCAACAGACGATCGAAGGAAGCCTTGGTCATTCTGCGTGCAATATTTCAAAACATATGACATTCCGACATCATCAAATGTGACAACAAACTAACATCAGCTGTAATATTCTTAGCCCATTGTTGAATTTCCATTTCACTGCAAAGCGGTAAAGAAAAATTACTGAACAGCCAATCATTCCTTTACGTATAACTCTGAACAAAAAACAATGCCTGGACAATATTTCAGGAAAGGTTTATAAACAATCAACAAATAGCGACATACAGAAAAAGATGCCAAGCACTGCAATAACACATAAATATCAAGTTCTGAACACAAATAAGCTGTGATGCAAACCCACTGAAACCGCAATAATATATGTCTGGAACGCTGCACTACAACAGCAAACATTGGTTGTGTTCTTTCAATTCCTGCTGTAAAGATTTTAGCATGTGTCAGTAAGCATTTACCGCGATCAAGGCCACTCTTGCGCAGCCAATAAACTGCTGAGATAAAACTGGAAGACGTGCTCTGCGTTCAGTTACCTGAAGTATTTGAAGTGATACTCCGGGTCAGATTGCCGAAGCTCCTGCACAAGGTGATGGAATTCTCCAAATGTTGTGCGCTTGTCAAATATTTCTCTGACATACATGCTCCTCTTTCGCTTGCGCCGATGCCGATCCAACAGCAGCGAAATGGCAAGGTTCTGCTGGGCGGGATATGTCCAAGCCATTTCAATCAGAGAGCACCAGAGGCGTTTGCAAGCGGCGACCAAGGAGACAAGCGCGTCGGAACAAACCGCATGCAAAAAGAGACGACTGCAAAGGAAACGGAAGCAGTCTTCGCGCAAAGCATGATGGTACATAAGGCAGCGTAGACAAATAAGTTAGTGCGAGTACCACCACTTCGATTCAGGGATACAAGAAAGGTGTCTATTCATTTATCTACTTGTTCTGACAAGCGACGTGCGCCAAGAGTCGTCGAGCGACGCCCGACTGTAGAGTGGCGCGCACAGCGTAGCGAGCTCGCTACGCTGCGCGCGCCACTGACGTGACGCGTACGCCGGTCAGCGCGCGCGTCACGTCGGACTATAAACGAGCCTTTATGCTCACACTGCGCGTTTTGTGTCAGGTTTTATTTAGTTCATGAAGTGCCAGAAACTGTGATGTTAGTCAGGGTAGAACTGATTGGTGCACAGTGGATAGGAAAGGTGAGCAATGACCTTCGACAGCTTAACACTCTAAGTAGGGTCCTTCATTTCCGGGTAAAATCCAATATTACTCGATTTTTGCACCCCTGAGTAAATTTTTTAAAAATCGGGCTAAACCCGATTTCTACCCGAACAGAAGCCTTCTAGGAAACTTAGTTTTCGTGTGAACAAAGCTGAAGACACTGCAAGCAAATTAGCGGACAACTTGTGCGTGCATCCTGAGGTGTGCTTTATCACGGTGCTTACTTTGAGGCCAAGTTCGAACCGTACGTTTCGGAAGTGAAAAGCAAAAGCGCGGGTACTGACCGGATGTCTCATTGGCATCACTCTACCAAGCGCTGCACACGCTAACGGCGTCCTGCTGCAAGGCTATTCCGCGTTTAAAATGGTCGCATTGACGTTGAATGAATGTTGTCGCAGTGAACAAATGCAAATGTGTATTTCACAGACGCTGACGTGCTGCGCAGTAGATGAGAATGTGCGCGGGGAAATTATCACAATAAATGAGAAAAAAAGAAACATCTGATTTTATAGAACGTTTTCAGTGCAGTCTGCAATTTCCATATTGTTTACAAAACAATGTGCAACGTTCCGTACGAAGACGAGCGCTTATAGTGAATTGTCTGCTGCTGCAAAATATGGCCCGATAAAACCTGCATTATGGAACGTTTTGCTCAATAGCCCGATTTGTACCCGAATTTCTGCAAAAAAAAAAAAAAACATCGCCGTCTTTTTATTCCCCGAATTTCGGAAAAAATAAAACCCGAAAACGAAGGGCCCCAACATCCTATCTCGCTATTTGGTTCGTAATTCCCGTTTAAACTAGAACGGGCAAACAAGGCAAGGAAACAGGACGTCATAAAGATTTTCATTGCTGGGGAACGGACAGTGCTGGAACTGAACGAAAAATTCCCGGCTCCTTGCCGTGTCATGCAAAGGAACAGCGGCGACAGCCTATAGGCGCTGCAGGTACGCTCTGATGCCGTAGAGTGCACCCAGTCACACTGGCGGAACCCAGTATCCAGCACTAATCAAAATTTACCGCACAACACACATAATAGGCTCGTGATAACTAAACTGTGGCGCTAAATTTAGAGAGTCGACACTACGAAAATTCCTTCTAGATACCAAGTCCAACACTGGCCAATTGCTCGTATCTGTTTTGTCAGCCTTGTTTACGTGTGCAGTTCGAAGTCGCTAGCGCCGTGACAGCGCCTCCTACGGCGTTCGGCTGCTGAGGACGACACGGTATCTGATCCCGGCCGCGCTTCGGTAATGGCAAAACATGGCTCAAGTCTGGCTTTCTGGGACATCACTTTCAGTTGTGTAGCAACTGTGGGATATTGTAAGATACCGTTATGAACATATTGATGGGAATGGTCTAATCTTCCTATGTGAAGCAAAATCTTGCTTTTAAAATTTGTCCTGCGCTGTGACCGAGTAGTTAGAACTGCCATAGAAGACCAGTGGGGGGAGTTATTGACAATAAAGAGCGGAAAACTACGAGTGTGCAGAGGAGGGATCTGCCTATATATTGATTGTTATGGTGCAGTATTACGATACGCAAAAAAGTTGCTTTGATAAACAAGTTCCCGTTGCAGAAATGCGTTTGTCCAGAAATTCTGGGCGTGGTATTGCTGTCTAATGTCTAGTGCATCCGGTAGTTGAAATAATTTCGGATCCCTCCACTACGGCACCTGTTTACTCTCCTTCATCACCACTGTGCAGTCCAAGTGGCCACTAAGAGTGAGACAGTTACTCTGCCTTTCCGTTCCTCACGATCAATTTTGTCTTCCCTCTTCACGCCTGTTGCCTTTCCCATGTCCCGGACGTGGTCACGCGAACGCACGCGCGTCCGCTAGGTCTCCTCGCCTGTAACGTCAATCGCTGGGGGGAAAAAAAAAAAAAGGATCTGCTCGACGAAGTCTTTCACGTAGCACAAATATTTGTTTTGCTCCCACTGTCTGCACGTAGTGCCCGTTGTGCTTTGAGCGGTGCGGGCAGGGCACTATTATTTTTATTTATTTTAATTGCCCACACTAAAGTTTGTCTGCACGTAGTGATGCGCCTTGCGTAGACAAACGTAATCGCCTCCGATGTGCGGACCTCAACGGTGCGACCCGTTCAACGCCCCCGACTGGCGCGTGTCGTTCGAGCGGGCCTGGGAGGGACAAGCTCGCCGGCCGCTAAGTCCTTGGCCTCGCCGCCGGCGGGCCCCGGTCGAGCGCGCCGCTCCAACCGCAGTTCCGCCTTCACAAATCACGCGCCGCGCCCGAGCGCCCCCGATGCGCGCGCATGGCGGCCTGCGGCGCGGGCACTGGGGACAGGGGTCAGCCAAACGGCGTCCACATGCCGCCACAAATCACCGCTTCGAGACGCCAGCCATCGGCCAATAACAACTTCTCCGCAATCTTTACGATGTTGCACGCTCCTCGGCCACGCCTGCCTCCACTCGCGTCTTGCTGCCGATGTGTACTTTCGCGCAGCTTTTCGAAGCGAACCGCCCGCCCGAAGCTACCCCGAAGAGCGTACGTACGCGCTGCCTCCTATGTAGTACACCCGGGCGCAAGCGCCAAGAGGTACCGCTCCTGGCAGCTGGAGCTTCCGATCGCTGCGTGAGAAGGCGAGTTGTGGCGCAACAGTCTGCCAGGCACTCGTTGCGCACAGTGGACTGCTCTGTATTCTGCATCCGGACAAGGCTGGCTCGCGGAGCTATTTCACCGGCTTTCTCAGAGCTGCGCAAGGAGCGATCCGAGTACGCTGTCTGCCGGCGCGAGTACAATTCGTTTTAGGATCTTGCCGTGTCCAGCCGAGGTCGTCGGAGCGCGTTCACCTCACACTTCGCCGGAGCTTTCGCGAAGAACAGCGGCGGCCTCGCACGCGCCAGTGCTTCTCTATACTGCGGGTAGTGTAACTGCTTTCCGATAGGCATCCAGTCAACTTACCCTCTTGTTTTGCTGCAACCTTGCGCAGCCGTTTTTTTGAGCATGACCAATATCGAGTCCAGACGGGATCGTGAGTGGAACATCAGGGAAGTGATGTACAGTACTCGTACATTCCAAAGGGCAATCTCACAGTAAACGATTAGAATCGATCGCCTCAACAAGTTCTTGAGTAGTTACCTAAAACGAAGCTCTGTTATCAGACATCTAAACGTGCGTGATTTCGTCCTCTTTTGCGCTTACTCCCATTGTGCGTGGTTTTTCTTTTCTTTTATATTGCTTTCTTATTACACTGGCCTGCAGCATTATCCATGTATCCTCTCCCCTGCAATAGCACCTCGGACACTGCAGGTACATTCAAATAAGTAAATAAATAAATAAATAAATAAAATACGATTGGTAGGCAATTGCGCGCCGTACAATGGTCGCGCCACCGACGGGCACATGTTGATTCCACATACAAAAAAAAATACAGGCATACAACTGCGACCCATATTTCGCAGGTTTACGGCGAAGGAGGAAAGAGATAACAGGCGGCATGCGGGCAGATCAGGGTTCAAATTGCAGGAATTTGTGAAGCACTTCGCTCAATAAGAGGCCATGGAATCAAAGCTAGCGCACCTACGAGGGCGTTGCGGTCACGCGATCAGTAACAAATTTCCTCGAGCCTCGCCGGCGAGGCTGCTGCGATGTCTGATGCTATATGGGACTTGTCCGCACATTCACGCTTGCAACTGAAGGAAGGCGAACAGAAAGCTGGGTCGAGCGGGGCACGCTTACCAATACCCGACAGGTGACTTATGTTACATGCGAGGAAAAGTGTAGTTCCATTTCCATTTTCTCTCGTAGTTGGTAGTGCAGTATACGCTGTGTGTTCTTTAGGCTGCGTTCTGCTTGCTACACTGCTTGCATTTACTGTGCGTATTTACTGATGAGAAATGACAGCTTGCAATTAAGTGCTTCCCAGTCGTGCTTCCTCCCCGTCTCTGCCGCAGTGCCATCCCTCTCTCTTTCTTAGTCTTCAATTTAATTCGGGAAGACGCAGTTCTCTACCGCAGCGTGTGGCGCAGTTGGAGACTATTTTGTTGGAAAGTGGTAGGGACATTGATTTAGCTCAGAACATCAGTGGTTAATCGTTGGCAGCCCCACTCGGACACCCCCTTTCTCTTAGGCCCGTTAAATCCGTGCAGCAACAGAAAACCTTTCATCCCTCAGATGAGAAACGTTATCTTGTGAAGAAAAAAAGAAAATGTAAAGAAAGAAAGAAAGAAAAGCAAGAAGGGAAGAAAGAAAGAAAGAAAGAAAGAAGGAAAGAAAGGAAGAAAGAAGGAAAGACAGAAGGAAAGAAATAAAGAAAGGAAGAAATAGAGAAGGAAAGAACGAAGGAAAGAAGGAAATAAAGAAACAGAAAGAAAGAAGGAAGGAAATGAAAGAAGGAAGAAAAGAGAAGGAAGGAAAGGAAAGAAGGAAGGAAAGGAAAGAAGGAAGAAAAGGAAAGAAAGGAAGAAAAGGAAAGAAAGAAAGAAAGAATGAAAGAAAGAAAGAAAGAAAGAAAGAGAGAGAGAAAGGAAGGAAGGAAGGAAGGAAGGAAGGAAGGAAGGAAGGAAGGAAGGAAGGAAGGAAGGAAGGAAGGAAGGAAGGAAGGAAGGAAGGAAGGAAGGCGGAAAGAAAGACGGAGTCGACCCTTCCATTCAACGCGGAACCTGGTGGGTAGAGTCGACATTTTGCGCATAAAACAAAACCACTGAAACCATTTTATTTGTTTGATGTACGAGACAATACCGGCGGCCAGAAACCATGTTGTGTTAAGTGTAGTGCGAATTATGGCGTCCATGAATTATGTGTTTTAAATCGGTGAAGACAATGGTTGAAGCATCGCTTCTATGCTTCTCGGTCTTCGTGTGCAAAAAAGGCGCGCGGGAATAATCCATTGAGATCTAGCGGTGCCGTCGGCGAGTAAACGACTAAGAGCGCCGACGTGCAGTTTGAACTGCGCCGAGCCCACCTCGGCCCCTTTGCTGAGTGCCGAGCAGTGCGTGCACAGACTCGATCTTCGATTTGTCCGATCGATCGTTCCGCTGTACGAGCGCGCTGTAGGTCAAGGCCGCGGTAGCCGCCCAGGGAGAGTAATGCTTCTTCGTACCCCCTCTCCGCGTCTGCCTAATCTTTCAGCGAGTCCAGGCTGCATCATTAGTTTTGCAAGGACAACCTCGTATCTTTTGTCCTGGCCAGGAGAACCGCCGACGCAGGAAAGCAAACAGTGAGAAAAAGAGGAACGTGCCAGCGTTACAACTCGGCTCGCTGAGAGGGCGTTGGCTTTTTTGAAGAACAGATGTACGCGTGCACACAAGAAAAGTTTAAGCCGCCCTACTCTCTCTTTTTTTGTGCCTTTTGTTTTTTGAATGACCTGCCTGCAGTGCGTCTTTAGGCGTTGTATGGACGATGACAAGACGCATGCGTGTTAGGGAGAGCACATCTGCCCACATAAGACCGCATGTTCTTTTTCTTTATTATGCCTACGCTGGACTTGTGATGAGCTTGGTTTGACAGAGAGCGGAGTAACTTGCCCTGAACGATTGTCTGCTGCGAGTCGGTTATTTATTTTTTTTGTCAGTTCTGCGTAAATAGGCTCAGGTCAAGTAATCATCTTAGGTTCTGGGCGCTACTGATCCTGTCGGAAAATAATAAGGGTGTAATTACTAAGTAGCGTTCACCTAAAAATTGTACCTGATCCTTTTTTAGGCACATCATTATCTACAGGTGCGTGAAAGGGCACTAAATATTATTTCATGCTATGTTCATTTGGCTGCTTGAGTTGAGGCTGAGGGTTCTTTGACCACGCTGGGTGCTTTTCTGCTCATTCAGGCGCATTTCATCCGCGAGAAAAACGCATTTGCTGTACCTGTTCATATCTCCCGCACTGTAAAGCCAAACGTCGCCAAAGGAACCCCGATGTAATAGTTTTTTTTTATTGTATTCCGCTAAATGAGCCATAACCTTCGCTCGGCTGAGTCGTGTTGGCTTAGCGAACGATAGGGGTCGCTCGTTAAGCCAGAATACTCACGCCAATGGGGCCAAATCTACATGAGGGATGTTTCCGCGTCACGCGAGTAGTTCACTCAAGCTCCACAGAGGGCGCCAAGAGTCTCCTCAGTTTCCGTGTTTAAAAAATTAACAGGATTGCGTTTAAGTCTACTTAAGAGCGGAAATGCGAAAGCCTTTCCCTGTCCTCTTTTTCTCCCTCCATTTTTTTTGTCAGTTTTGTTTTTATCTTTATCATTTTTTTGTTTTCAGTTTTTGCTTTTTATTATTTTACTTGTTTGTTTTTATTTCTGATTTATTTTTGTTTTTTCTTTTGTTTTTTTAGATCACAGTGGCAACCCGCATTGGAACAATGCGAAATCAAAACGTCCACATATAATCCACGTCCGTGGCTGTTCTGACGTCCATATACTATATCGACGTCCGTGGCTATTTGGACGTCTAAGTGTATTTTTTCGCTTTTAATTACTTAACTAATTAAACCTCTTCAACCAAATTTTTCCGACGGCAACCTTTTATCACACACTATCTGCACAATCACACTTTCGTACAGTTATCTTCAAAGAACGACGTAATCGTGCGGGCAAAATTGCGGACACTTTTTGCTGACGCGAGACAGCCATGTAATGCTCTCGCATTCATAAGCAAACAGTGGTCTGCAGCATGACTGAAACGCCTGATACTCTGTCCTATGCAGCTTATTCTACAACATAAGGCCATAACCAATATTCACCTTAGCGTCTCGTAATATTAAACAAGAACTGAACAGCGTCTTGAGATGTCACTTGAAAATGCGAGAAATGACGTCTTATCATAGTACCATTTCCTTGCTTGGAATCTGTTTTGCAAAAACCATCGTTCTCAATATATTTACGTTCGTGTCTTATGACTAAGAAGCTATACAAACGTGTGTTTCGATACGGGGAAGGTGAAGTGTGACACACATAGGATAACATCTGTTCGAGAGCATAAAAGGCTGTAAATGAAGGCTACGACAAGGAAAAAATTCAAGATTTCAGCAGCATGAATCATTGGGTAAGTGAAATACATTTTTATAGTGACAGGTCTACACAACAGATGCGAAGATGATACAGTTATAGTAAGGAAATCACTGTATAAAGTGGAGAAAATTTTAAAATAAATTGCAGGAAAGGTGAACGCCTCTGCAACATAACGTCCTGTCCGGATTACAAGCAAAATAGATGCTACTAGCGCAGCGAGCTGCGTTAAGCTCAGATGTTTTTTTGTTGTTTTTTTCTCTCTGCGTACTGAAGGGCGGCATGGTTCATAGCGTATAAGCGAGGCGAAGATATAACATACCAGACCGGTTTTTTTCTGTGGCAACGAAAATAGTGCGCCACATGCGATATAACGGGCGCCGAACGGCGCTCCACGGAGGAAAGCACGCAATTTCAAACGCAGTGTAGCCGCGGTCAGCGGCGCTGCTAAAGGCGACCGGAGCGACCGCACAGGAAATCCGCCCTGTGTTTTGCGTTGGCGTCGCTTCCCGTCCGCGGAGTAAACATTCGCAGATATAAATACACCTTCGTGACCGCCTATTCCGATTGCGGACGGCGAAAAACGGAACGCAGATAAAAGAAAATCATGCAAGGCCGCCAAGGCCGCTGCGGTGAGGGGCCCAAATCGTCCGCGCGGCCTTTCTTCACCGTCACGTGCGTGCAGAAATACCGCGCGTCGGGCTTTCCCACCGCGTCTGAGGTGCGCCAGACGTGCCATTTGTGCCTTTTACCGGCTCGCATCCCGCGCAGTGTTTCCCTCAGACTGCAAGACAATCCAGCCGTTGCGTGAATGAGGCGAACGTTGTGACACTCGGCCTGTCCCGCATCTGGACACTGGACCGGTGACTAAACGCAGCCACCGCAGGCTCCGTGGACCGGCCATGCATTCGCTCTCTTCGTGGGTTTTCTGCTGTCCGAATCTGCACGCCTCTGTTTAGACTCGCTTCTAGGAAGTTGAGCGGCCGGCGAAACTCCCCACTAGTCACTATGCCCGAGTACATTTCCTCGTTCGCTGCCCAGAGTATTCATTCATTCATCCATCGCTACTTTTGATAGATGAGTCATCTCTCTTGGGGGGCAGCGTAGAGCAGCAGCCTTACGGAATCGCCAGTGACAGTGGCGCTCAGTCTTCTTCGAGCTTGGAATCTGAATTATAATTTTAAAAAAAGTCATAACAGAAGGAGAACAGGAAATCGACAGAAGTTTTGTAGCTAGCCCGCCTGTGCGACTGCCGAGGTTCCTGCATCTCAAATTGACATTTTATAACTGATATTATGCGATTGTCGTGACCCTTTGACGCCAATATAGGCACCGCGAGTACCCATCTACGCTCACTGTTATGCGAAGGGTGATAAACTGCGCTTCAGAGGTAATAACTGACAGCTACTTATTTTGGTCTTCGTCGAAAGTTACCAACCTACATCGATCGAGAGCTACCGAAGTTGACGCTTTGGAGCACTGTGGGTAGTTGATGATACCCCTCACGTGCGGTGTCCCTCATTTCGTTCGCCATACGCCGTACCGTTTTAGTTTTGAATGACTGGAGCGCCGATATTGTTGTGGGAGGCAAACTAAGCGGAGCAACGGCTACAGCTTCGGTCGCGCGGGCAGTGGCCGCTGTATTGCTCGAATGCAATCACACCGAATTTTACCTGCCTTCCAATGGCAGTTATAAATTCGCCATTAGAAGCTTTCTTTGGTCGAATTAGCGCGTATTGAAGTTCAAAGCCGACACCTCGGGATGTGGCTAGCGGTGAGAAACGGAAGGGCTACGGGTTCATTTCTGTCACTGCCGATGCGTCCCTCAGCGAACACCGCGACCTCCGCTGCAACGCATCCGCTACTGGTCGTATTTAGGAATGATCGTTACTGAAATGAGGTTATTTATTCAACTCGTAGCGAGGCTTGAACGTGAACAAAGAAGATTTTGTTCTAAAGTGTCTCTAGTGGTGGTTAATTTTTTTTTCTCTTTCATGGCACACGAAAAATAGATTGCGTTGTTTGCTTTCGAACTGTGAAGTATTCCATTTCTTTTGCTGACAGGACTCAGAACTGAACTGCCGTAGACGCATCGTAAGCCGCCGTTTCCACGCGCTGCTGCCGCCAAGTTATCACAGGGAAAACACACACACGCACCAGTTGTGCAGATATCTTTCACCTGCATATCACTGAAATTTCCACATGCTGATCCTCTCGTAAGAACAGGCGATTCAATATTTGTAATAATAACCAAGAGCACGCGAAAAAATTGCACACGCCCGCCCGAACCGTGCTGGGGGTGCTTTGACATTGCTTTGAGGCACGCTTTTTGAAGCGTGCGCCTTTCTTCTCCTCTTAACCTGCTCTTTCAAGCAACCACCCTGTTTTGGATACCTGATCATTCTGGGTAATGAGTTGGTTCATCAACGGGCCCGCAAAATTAGCATCCGCGCTCCGTCGAGCACCTGGCTAAATGCAGCGTCAGCTGAAAACGCCGCAACATTTGAAGAGCAAATATAGCTCGGCGCTACCAGAACACCAGGGAAAACCGCACAATCGTACCCCAACCCCACCCATCACTCAACACGGTACAAGCAAGCACACGTCCTTCGCAAAGTTCAAACCAACACTCTCGTCATCCTACTAATGCTCTGCAACTTCGGATGGCGTGACACAGCTGACTGTCCCAAATGTCCAGAGATCAGGGCAGACACAGAACATATTCTGCACTCATGTAACACTGCCATTGCCTCCATTTACTTCCTTTACCCTCCCCTTCCTTCGGTGCGCACGGTGGCTGCGACGCGCCTAGAGAGACAAGGAAAGTGCAGTAACTGGCTCACTTTGTGCGAACGCACGAACATAACATTTAAGTTAGTTTAGCGGAAAGGACAGGCGCAGTAACTGCCTCGCTCTCGGTGGACGCCTACACCGCGGCATGAGAGAAGGGATGAAGGAGAGTGTGAAATGAGAAAGGGAGAAAGGCGTGCCGTTGTGGAGTACTCCGAATTAATTTCGATCACCTGCGGGGTTCTTTAAGGTGCACAGGCATCGCACAGAGCACGGGCTTTTTCGCGCTTCACCTCCTCCGAAACGCGGCCGCCATAGCCTGGATTCGATGACGATGCGGCCGAATGCTGTAGCCTGCACATAAGAGTGTGCGCCGTCTAGCAGCAGTGCCTGCAGCAGTTCAACCCTCTGGAGGATTTATCCAGGACCGTGTGTTTCATGCAGAAGTTTGATAGGTAAAGAAAATTTGTTCTTCATTCTAACTTGAGGTGGCGACACAAAAAGTATCACCAAAACTATTAAAAAAAATTATAGCTGAACCATAACAAATTTACAACCGAATTTTGACCGAAAATAAAGCGTCGTGCGGAAAGTGCTTAAAAAGGCTCGTGAGAAGTGCGACCTTAGCGCGGGTTAAAAAACAAAAAATACAAGGAAGTCTATATTTGTCCCGAGGCCTTAGACACGCGACTCTTTCTCTCTGCCTCGTCTCGTTCCCTCCTTCGTTCCTCCCCCTCACGGCGCGGTTCAGGTGCCCACTAATGGTGCGACAGTTGCAGCGCCTTTCTTCCGTGCGCGCCGAAATGTCGCGGATGACTGCGTTCAAGCCAGCGTAGTCTCTAAAAGAGAAATTAATTGGTTATGAGGAAAGGAAAGGTGTAGTAACTGTCTCACTCTCAGTGGACGCCTCAACCGTGCCACGGGGGAAGAGATGAAGGAGGGAACTAAGGAAAGATCGCCCAAAAGACTCTCGTCGCTCCATACATTGCCTGGAGGCGCACGTTCTGCGGCGAGGAAAGACGCGTACATTCGAAGCCTGTTTCTCAGCCATGCCACGGCGCAGCACGGGTGGTCCTCTTGTCAAATCTTCATCAACGGTGATGACTGCACTACAAAAGTTAACTAACTATTGGAAAATGCTCGTGCGGTCTAGTCACACAGTACGCTCGTGTAAAACGAACGAACGAACGCAAATATGGCTAGGTTGTTCGATGCGATGAATTGATTGAACCGGAACCTTATACTGCAGGATCAGTAAAAAATAAAGGCACTTCTACCATTTTTTTCGTGATCTCGACTGCGGCTCTTGAGTTTCCCTTTTATCTGATTCACTTACATAATTCCGCACTTTAAAAAACGCGTGTCTGGAAACGTGTGCATAGAGCAAAGCGTGGCCGTCTGAGTAGGTTGCTACTGTCATTTGACGTGTTTTGAAAACGCTGGTGGTTGATAAATCCGCGATTCGTACTCAAGCACGGACGAGAACAACTCTTTCCTTTCCTTCTTACTTCCTCTTCCTCTCTATATATATTTCCTCCGACGCTCCGTCGTCCATTGTCGCTGCTCCCGACGGAGGAGAAAAAGTGTGGCCCGAGTCGGGTTTTACGATCGAAGTCTCGACTGACAGGCGCCGCGGGTACAGGCATCGCCGACACAGCGTCAACACTCCCTGCATGTCCTCGCGGAAACATAGTCGGAGATACGCTTAGCCAATGTTGCCTGCTTGCAGGCGTAAACTTGAGACGCTATTCGAGAAAACAATACACGAACCAACCCCCTTCGCATTCATTGGTTTCACAGGACTAGACGCAGTGATTTCACAGGACTACAACTGACTATCTTGCGCATATAACCGCTTTTAGAATTTCGAAAACGCGATTACCCTCGTCGCTGTGGTTCGACAAAATTTAGCTGCATCGTGCGAAAATAAATGCGCTTTCGAAAGCATGCTGACAAAGAAACCCCTCCAGTGCACGTAACTAGTCGAAAAAGCGAAATTTTGTCCTGTCCAGCCACAGCGCCAAGGGTAATCGAGTTTTCTAAATTCAAAAAACTGATATGGCTATTACTAACGACCGGCTACAAATCTCTAATTGTAACTATAGTAGGATACAACTTTAAAAGACAGCAGTTGTTTACACTGGGTCACGGTCCGAGCCGCCCTGTATTACTCCGCTAGCCAGTACAACAGCAAACGAAATCCGCTTTTGTTGCGAAATAACACTCCGACAGACAGCCAACGTAAGACCTCAGGTGGCCGCCGTAGTTACGCTTACCTTGTTTCAGTTGGTCGAAATGGTCGCGACGTCACTGTGCGCGAATTTCA
Source organism: Amblyomma mixtum (assembly GCF_055824585.1). Lineage (NCBI taxonomy): Eukaryota > Metazoa > Arthropoda > Arachnida > Ixodida > Ixodidae > Amblyomma > Amblyomma mixtum. The sequence goes on from NC_143014.1 coordinate 44,878,406, forward strand.
AATGGGTCCAATTGTACTTAGGCTAGTAACCATGCAACTAATTAAAGGGATCGTATAATGGTGCTCCAAGTAAGTTGGACTGAGTTTAGTTACCGCGCTTAAGGCTTCACCGCGCTTAGGGCTTCCGCCTCACCGCACTTTGGGTCAACAAAGTGCCCCCCTGAATTTTTTTAATGTTTGACTTTATTAAACAAGCCAGATTCAGAATTCTAGAGCTTATAATGTGTTCCTGTGATTAGCTTCTTGTTGGGTAATGAGAAAAGTTTTAACGGTCTATTTTTTTTTATTTTTTTTGTCATGGAAGAATTCTGCGCGGCGGTCCCGAATGTGGCGGGGTTTCATTGCAGACTTAAGTTGTATCCGACTATAGGTGCCTAGCTATAATAGATAAAAAGTTAATTATTAAAGATTAGTTAACCAGCTTACTATTTAAAGCGGTTGACCGGTTGTCTGGCATCCGCCAACATTGGTAATAATACATTAATACTACATGCCACAAAAGCCATATTTTTACCCCAAAAAGCCTGTTTTTTGAAAGTTATTCTTCCCTGAAACACCTGGTATAATGAGCCGGACGACAGAAAGCCCTCTTCGAGCTGGCGATTAAAGATGGGGCACGAGATTAAAGATGGGGCACCCCGTAATTTTTGGTATCATTTTTCCCTTTCTTTTTCTTCTCATACAGTACCAGCGCTAGTGTTGTCCCCATTTAATCGAAGAGTTGACCATAAGGTGGTGAGAACAGTGGAGAAGATTTCCGCTATGGCGACCTCTCTGACTCTCGGAGGGAGGGATAAAGGGATATGGAAAGTGAATACACAGTTCCACTATGATGTGATTCGTGAAAAAGCAGAAAAGTGCTGTTACCGCCTTTTCGCTCCCGCTTAACACCAGGCCTTGGAAGGAAAGCACACTACGAGGACTCTCGGCGCAAGTGCGCCCTTTTAGAATGTCGGATGCATGCTGAAAGCCAATGATGTACAGCCCCCGTCAAAAGTATACAGCCCAAGGGGTTTGCTTCGAAGCTGTTTAGCGTGGCTCCCTGGCGCATCAAGCAGTCCAAACATTAAGACGATTGAGGACGCAATGCCTTTTTCTCTTTCGAGTAGGGGTGTGCGAATATCAAATTTTTCGAATACGAATCGAATACGAATACTTGGTTCCGAATATCGAATCGAATATCGAATAATCAGAGAGACGCATTTAACCACTACAAAACTTTTATTTGAGCACCTAAGAACAACACAGTTCAACTATCAGTGATGAAATGAGCACAAAAGGTGTGTGTGGCTGTACAAATGTATCAAAGTTTCGAACATTGTTCTTAGAAGAGTGGAAATATCAGAGAAGTTGTCTAGTACACAGCATTGATCAAGGCTAGCTTGCCATAAGCACAAAAGGACGTTGCTGGGATGAGCATAAAAGGTTGTCGTGAAGAGAAACCACCTGCTCCACATGGTCAGGCAGAAGTAGTTCCCTTCTAGCTGAAACGACTTCTCCAGCCACAGAAAATGCCCTCTCAATTGGCACTGAACTGGAACGTATTGCGCGGTATTTCGTGCACAGCTCTGACTATACCAGCTCGCAGGTATAGCCACAAAGAAGCTCACCAGCGCAGTCAGCTACTGCATGGCCAAACGTTACGCATTTGTATGGGCGCCGCCTTGTTATGTCTCTGTCGATAGGACTTGCGGACCGAAATGAACGCTGGTGCTCGCAATAGAATATTCGGCTAGATACGAATATTCGTGTCGTGTCGAGTATTCGAAACAACACGAATACTTGAATTTCGAATCGAATACGAATACTAAAAATATAATATTCGAATTATATTCGAAAATTTCGAATATTCGCACACCCCTACTTTCGAGAGATCACCGTTGCTTAGGATGCATAACGAGCCATGCTGTAAGCCTCACAATCAAACCCTTTGGGCTGTATACTTTTGACGGGGGTGTACATGAAACCTTTCAATCACTGGTGTCTGAGGTCAGTAGTACTGCGGGTTATTACGGCCCGTTTGGGCACACATCTTCGTTGCGCCCTGAACAGGTGACTCAAGTATTTTTCATTTCTGATCGGACGTGCGCATCCAGCTCTCACGTTCTGCTTTTCCCATTGCTCACTTACGTGTGTTGAAGCGTGACGCGCGGTTTGGACGCAGCCCTCACGTGCAAAATATAAACAAATCGGCGTGTGCTTCCCGCGTCTTTTCTTTTACATCTTTGCTTTCCTGGAAAGGAGCCCTCCGCGAGTGGAAAAAACGAAGTGACGACACCGGGTTTATTTTCCGCTCCGTCTACGTTTCCTTGCGGAGTTTCTTCGTTCGTAATTGCTTCTTTCCCTTACATTATGCAAGACGCGCAGTATGCGCCGCTCTCCCCCGAGAGGGGCGAGACAACTAGCGGCGCTTTAATCAAGACGCATTCCGGTTCGCCGTGCGGCCGACAGGTGTCTCTCGCCTGTCGCTAGCGTTCCCTCTCCGTTTTGCGTCGTCGGGCGCCGTCACCGACTTCATCGGAGTGACGTAATCGACGCTTGCGTGCCGGCGTGACGCGGCGTGACGCCATCCGGAGAGCAGGTGGAGCCGAGGAGGAGGGAGACGCGCACGCGCGGCACGTAGGCCTCGTGTTTGGCGCGGTAAATGCGACCGGCGGCCAGGAGCGACACTTTTTTGCGGCGTCGTCTGGTGCCCTGCTTTCCAACCGGGGACCGCTTGGTCGCGCGCTAAGAAAGCGGTAAATGCGGCGCAGGTATGGTTCTGTGGGATATTCCCAATTGTGCGGCGCGCGCGGACCATACGGCTCTGCGAGCGGAGAGGGGGGCCGTTTCGCAACCGGGCGCGAAGGAAAGCGAGTTTGTGTGTGGCAGCTCTGCACACGGCGAACATGTGAGTCGTGCGGACCCGTTGCGCGTACTACAATTGCGCTTCCGCGAGTAAGGCGGTTCGCGGAGCCTGTTTGCGGCGTCCCGACGGGGCCGACAGGTAGCCAGAAGTCGACGTCACGGTGTCATCGCTGTTATTACTAACCGAGAAATCGGGAAGGGAGCGCATATAAATTTATAACAGTGTGGTTTAGCTGTCTCCCAATTGCACGTTCGGTTTTTCCGCGCGATAAGTGAGGGGAAGGATGATGGGGGCTAAACAGTGACGAAACTGCAAGCCCAGTCGGAGGCTCCCGTGTTCCGAATTCCTGGCGCCTGCGCGTGCAACTGAGTCATGGGACTGAATGATTTCCCCGATGGATTACGATTAGCGTGGGGCGCGTTGTAGACCACGTCGGAGTCTCGTAACGCCGTGTCTGCTTTCGAAAGGCATCACTTAAGTCTGCAACACAGCGTACACGCCCGGCCATTTCCTCTTTTGTTTTGTCCCGAGAATGGAGATACAACCTGCGTGGTACGCCCAGTCCTATGTACCGTCCCAGAGGTGTTCGAAGCCAAGATAGTACGGCTTAATCAATGTGTTTCACTCCCTTTTTCCGGTGCCAAGTCTGACTGCATCAAAACACCGACCTTTGACAACGGCGAGCACTTTTTTTCCCCTCCCGTGAATGGCCCAGGTTTAGTGAATTCCAAGTTCCACCCACTACTCGTGCATCCGAGCTAGGAATGACGGGCGTAGAAATAGAAAAAATTCCCTCAACGAATGGAGCGGAAGACCAGCTCGGCGTTTCGGCGCGTGGCTTGGCGGCAGCCTCCCGTTTTCAGAAAACAATAATCGCGTGCCGAGCAATCTATTGCTGGCTCAGGAAGACGACCGTGGCCGACGTGAAAGGGTGAGCTGCGGCCACCGGGAATCTCCCCCGAGGAAGCCTTGAGGAGCGCGGTTAAAGGAACGCCTGCTCTGATAAACGGACGCATCGGCTTTCCCTCCCGAGAGGCCTTATTCCCAGAACGAGGGAGACAAAGAAAAAAAAAACGCACGGTGGTTACTTTCTTGTGATCGCGATAATACAGAGCACAATTACACAAAATAACTTTTTCTCTTTATTCCTTTCTTAAATTGCGGCAATAATCCTGCAATGATTTGCAAGGTGTTTGAGTGGGAGCGGGAGTTAGTCCGGGTGCCTGTGTGGGCATAATTGTCCTATGCGACGGATCTGCGCTCAGGAGCTATAGTCATCAAGCAACGACGAAATAACTCTGTCTGAAGAGGCGTTTCCTAAAAGTGCTAGGCAACTTAATGGAATGCAGACGTGTTGCCTTATGGGGGTTCAATCGCTCGGGTAGAAAGTTGTGCGTAGAGCGAAGGTGTTCTAGAAAACTGCGATTTCATTCCAGCCACCTTTATTGACATTGCAAACTGTATCTCATGAGCAAGGTACGGGCAAGGTCGTCGGTTTTCTTTTATATTGCTGCAAAAGAAGCAAAACTGCAAAACTTAGAGCTGATACATCATCTCCCAATAATGCGTGATAAAGTTGACAAACTCATACGGTTAGTCGGTGTCATGCCGTGACTCAGCACTAAGCGTCGAAGGGCGGGAATAGGAACACGCCACACCGGAATGCAATAAGGGCTATAATCACAAATTTTGGAGTAGTTACGTTAGCAGTGCTCGAAAAATGTGATTTTCAGGAACAATTGATTCAGCACTAATCCGACTAAACGTACAAGATTCAATGCCAACTTTAACTGGATGTCTTGCGGCCTGAAATTTCCCTCAATACCACCTTCCCAATGAGTTCCGTAGCTGAATAAGCTTTCAGTAACATGACTGAGCGGCACATGGCAACCTGATCGAGAAAGCACATGGTTCTACTGCGCTTTTCCATCTGCCGATACGTGTCGCATGAGGATCCGCGTATATGCTCCGTGGGCCGTTGCTTTCATCGTGCTGATACCTTCGGTGGCAACAATGACGATAAACATAGAGGCCATCTTTTGCGCATTACGCAATAACGAGCACTGATGAATGCTTATTTGGCTTATTTGAATTTTCTTGTGAAGCTTGTGAGGATTCCTCTTTAGGCGGGAAAGCACTTGCGAAATGTAGTTTTCATTACTGATAACAGTGCCTTTTAATGCGCAGAACATTGATACACAGTTGGAAGCATCGCTCATTAGGCTCGCATGCTGCGTACGAGATGCGTGCATCGACTAAGTGGAAAGCTTTTTTTTTTTTTTTTGCGCTCCGCTCGTGATGGCAAAAGCCGGTCGCTTCTAGCGGTAAACGCTGGCGCCGATTAAGGAACGCTAGCGCCAGACGCCTCGGGCGTTCGCCGTTGCCGCTTCGACGCTCCTCACTGCGCTGTTGACAGAACCGGAGAGGCGAAGCCAGCCGACGTTGGATGATTTGCTCGGGTGCAGTAAGGTCTACGAGGCCTGCTTAGAAGTGGAGCCAGGGTCCCTTGACGTGGACCTGAATGTTAGCTCAATGTTAGCTGAAACCAAGTGAAGTGGTACCAACTGCCGAACTTGGTCCTCATGACTATAACGGCTAGCCCGTGCGTCAGCTAACTGCAATTGGCGGCCCCTTATCAATTAGACTCTGCTGTTAGGCAGAGCGAGACCAGCTGTCTATCAGTCTTCCTGCTATAGACGCTGCATTGGTTGCACACCAGCGGGGATGTCTGCACGCCTTGTATGCGAGGGTAGACATCTTGTTGGAGGACCCAAGTAGGAGCAACAGCATGGCCTGGCTTTTGGCCTCGTAGTGAGGACAGCGCAAGTCGTAGTGGCCACGCGCACTGAGGGGCTCGGGCCATCGCTGACCGGTAAATCACGGCGACCGTCGGTGCGTCTTGGTGAGAACACGTGGGGCTTGCGCCCTTGAGGGTCACGTCTTCGAGCAGAGAGGAAAAACACAGTCACGCTCTGCCGGCGCAGGAATTCCCTACAAAGCGCGTGCCCCGGAAAACACGCCCGCGGCTTCTAATTGTCACCATTCCGGGTACAGAACAACGGCGAGGGTCCTGCGAAAATGGCGCGCAGCCGGCGCGAAGCAGGCGTGGGAGATGCGCCGCGGTTTGCGGGTCTCGCTCTCGATTTCTTGCACGTCGCGTAACAGCCAGACTTGACGTCCACGTCATGCACGCCGAGTAGCGAGCGTCCGCGCCGCCACCTCCACCTTGAGGAGGGCCAGTGGTCGTGCCATATTAGCATTAATGGTTCCCCGCCGAGAAACAGGCGAAGCGGCGGGCGTGCGTTGCACGAGCCAGCCTCCATCGTTCCGGCGTGGGCGCAGCGAACCTCCGTTGGTCCCGTATACGTCGCACTATACGCGTACGTACCCGAGGCGGATGGGAGAACTTGAGGCCTACATTAGGCGGCAGTGTAGCAGGACTGCGCGTGCGAGTGGCATCACTTTCGAGTTTGAACGGTTGTTCATAACAAGGAAGGTGATGAAATGCCTGTTTCGTCAGCCGAGAGCCGGTAGCGTCGCGGCCAATGGGCTCTGCGCGCTGCCGGGCTTGAGGGCTCATCTCTGCACGTGCAGTGGCAGAAACGAGAATACATCGGTGCTCATACACAGACGTGCATTATAAGCGGCACCGCTGGCTCAATATTTGCCTAAGTTTAATGACTGCAACGCGTTAGGTGTTCCGCGTTAAAGAAAACGACTCGCAGAGTTTTACACGCCTGTCACATGGGCAGTTTCAAAGGCTATCGAGTTGAAATCCGTCGAGATTCGCTATCAAACTCGTAGGAGTTGTGCCGCTGCTACACGGCAAACTTGATCGCCGCCGAGAGGTTCCATCATATCACACCAAGGTGGTGTGGCGCCACCATCGCATACATTTCGCAGGCATTCTAGCAATCAACGAACAAGTGTAACCTGAAACGGTGAAAAACAAAATTTATATCGTTACAATAACATTAACCACTCTTTAAATGAACCTTGTTGTCTTGGACGATATCTAGTAGCATTTACGCACTTTTGAAGAAGCTGGTGGTTGTTTTTGTATCGCTGGCAACGATGGTATTATACTTATTGCGGTGTTTCGCAGCCCAGCCTGTCTGTTTCTTCTGCAAAATAAGTTGTATATGTCAGAGTCCCATGATTTTCAGAGAATACAACAGTGATTTTATTCCCCAGCGCGTTGCTGCGACCACTCCGCGTACGAGAGTACGCGCAGCCCCCGCTCGAAGGCCGTCGAGATCGCGATAGAGTTCCACGGTACTCCGTTGTCTCGATAGGCTATTGGCTCGATCGCCATCAGAACCGCCCGCGTAGCAGCGCTCGATTAGCCTTTGAGTCGACCGACTATCGATTCGAGGGCCTTCGGAATGACAGTGTGACAGCGCCAATAGTCACGCGTCAGTTGGCGCCGCAGAAATGGCGCCAATAGCTGTCCAGCGACACGCATCCTGCCTCCGCACTGGTCTGCCCAGAGGGCCCTTTTACAGGCCAAGAGACCTAACCCTTGATCCCGTCACCACAGGCCGTCATCACATTCTCATCGCAATCACGTGAACAACTGCACTATATATTCTCATTGGCTAGTGTGCGATCGAGTGACCCAAGGGGTGAGACGTCAGTACTTTTTTACGACAAACATGCTACCGTGAAACACTACTTGAATGAACTTTTCAAGTTGAGGAAGTTTCGCAAAATGACCCGCCGAAATGTCATTGGATCCAATGCAAATGCGAATTCGATTCAAAAGCGAATTTCAACGCATTGAAACTTAAAGTTTAGCGCACATTTTAGACAACACCAATGTACTGCTTTCGCGTCAGAATGAGTTATTTTGGTAGACACGTGAAGCCATTTCATATCCGCGAAACTACGGACAGTGAAGTTTCGAAGCTGTGCTTTAGTTCTAAGCGTTTCGAAGGCACAGTGGACATTAACTTTTGATTGCACATTGCCTATCGAAGAATATGCACGATGTGGCTGTAACGTTGAGATCTTTGTAAGACTTGACTCTAGTACTCGAGAAGTAATAACCGCACAGCCCCAGAAAAGTAAATGGAGGAAGGACCTGATCTTGACGAAAACGACGAAAATTTCAGCAAGAGCGAAAGTAATGCATAAGAGCACACTAAGTTTACAACCAAGTCAATATTGAATGCGATACAGCAGAACGTTGCTGCAATCCATTGGGGTGTTTTTAACCCTTTAACTCCCACTGTCGCGACTTGGTGGATCTTGGTTACAAGTTTTGATGTTATGTTTTATTTTTGACGAAGATATTTGGCGTCACTATAAGGAAGCTGTATAAAAGAAAAACGGACGCGTACGTGCAACTGCTAGCCAGCGTTCAGTGACTCCTTGTGCTCATTAGAAAAGAAAAAAGCGTGGTGCATAAAAATTGTTAGCACTCCCCGAGTCCTTGACGATTTCCTGCGTCGCTACCAGGGGCTTCAAACGTTTTGTTGTTGTTGTTGTGGATAACTTGTAGACTTGTGGTTTATCGCGAATTCTCGACAATGTGCATTCGAACCACTTTGTATCTGTTCAAGAAGATATATATTTAAACTCACTGCACCGGGTGATTTCTGCGTTCCTCTTGACCGACAGGTGATGCGTATAGCATAAGCTGTTACGAGTCCAATCGGCTAGAGGGCGCGTGTTTCAGCGCAAAATGCGGTGACAACTGCTGCACGAAGCAGAAACCTTAATGAGGGGGGGGGGGGGGGGGGGGGGGGGGACAAGCCTCAGTGCACTGACCGACTCACATCTTTTTACCTAGAAAAGAGCTTTTCAAGACACCGTAATACGCCGCCCTCCCACCCTTTTCCCCGACCTCACGCTCCCCTTTCCCTCATCGTAGTCCGAGCTTCAGTCAACCCAAGGACCTGGCTGGCTCGTAAAGGCTACTCGACAATAGACCATATTCACGCCATGCAATCAGGTGATAAAGAAATGCGCAGAACATAACTAACGCCTATATATACACTTCATATATAGGTTACGAGAAAGCATTTGGCTCAGTCTAAACCTCGCCAGTCGTGCAGGCATTGCGGACTCAGGGTGTATAAACGGCGTATAAAAAGGTACTGGAGAATATCTATAGACGCTGCACAGCCACCATAGTCCTTCACAGTGAAAGTGATAAAATCCCAATCAGGATGAGTGAGTGTCAGGCAGGGAGACGCGATCGATCTCTCCGCTGCTATTTACCGCGTGGTTACAAGAGGCATTCAGATGGCTGGATTGGGAAGAGCTGGGAATAAATGTTTATAGAGAATGCCTTAGTAATCTCCGATTTACTGATGAAATTGCCTTTCTAAGTAACCCAGGAGACCTATTGCAAAGCATGATCAGGACCTAGACAGCAAAAGCAGAACGGCGGGTATGAAAATTAATATGAAGAAATTTGAAGTAACGTTCGACAGTCTCAGAAGGGCACAGTAGTTTACAGCGAAGCATTGGAAGTTGTCAGGAGAGAGATCTACCTAGAGCAGGAACCTGCGACCTGTACAATGAGAGGGAAATAACTGAGAATAAGAATAGGGGGGAGTGTATTTGGCAGGCACTCTCAGCTCATCAAAAGCAGTTTACCAGTATTTATTTAGGGGGAAAGCATACAACAATTGTATCTTGCCAGTACTCAGCTATGGCGTAGACACATGGAGGCTAAGAAAGGACATGGAAATAAGTTGAGGACAGAACAGCGAGCTGTGGAAAAGGAAATGGTAGGTGTAATGTTGAGAGACAGGAAAAGGGGAGAAGTAGGTCATTTAATGATATCCCACACTCTAAGAACTGATACTCTCTATGATAGAGTATACCGGCTACTGCACTCTCTTTAGCAGCAGTTTACTCCGCCTAAATTCCCTAAGGAGTGAAACGCCTCCTTCGGTAAAGAGTAAAACTGCGAGCGCACTCCCTCTAGGGCCTGAGGGAGTTGGAGGTTGTTTATTTTCTTAGCTTTTGTGCTGCAGCGGAGCCATATATATAGCGACCTGTGACTCGCATCTCATGCAAACTAGTGATAAGCAAAAACAAACAAACAAGAAAGTGCGCTGTGCTCCGCCCACAGAGCCAGACCTTGTACATAACCGATACGTGCAGTGTACACTTTGGAGATTATTGCGTTGCATTCATACAGCATATTTGATTTGATTTCAATGGATTTTACGTCCCAAAGCAACTGCACTGACATCGCGACATCCCAAAGCGAAGTGCACTAACATCGCGCAGTGCATGAGGCTTTGGAGTTTCGCATTCATCGAAATGCGACCGCCGCGGGGTTCTGAATAGTCTATACCATTCAGCGAAGTCATGCACTTCCGTAGAATGCGTTTAAGAAGAGACTGTCATGGTAACTGTCGCAATTTATCCTAATCATTGCTAATCCTAATCCTAATCCTAATCATTTATCCTATTGCTGTGTGAATATATTTTATGCCCTTCGGAACCGCCATTCACATTTTGCAACATCTATTTCAGCACAACAACCTCCAAGAAAAAGCGGTTCGCAGAAACGAGCGATGCTTCTGTTAAAGGAAAACACTTCTGTCAGATCCCGTAAACCTTCGCGGTCGACGGCGAAACATTAGTCTAAACACTTTATATGGCATTCCTACTACGGTATGAATGATCGACGAGTGCTCTAGGGAAGCTACACATCATTTTAATACGAATAATAGTGCATCAGGACACCAGTTTACTCGTTGGCGAAGGGCGAGTCAACGTACCGTGCACCATGAAATTGCTGTCGAGTAACGATTTTCCGTGCCGTTCAGATGTTGCCTTTACTGTTTCATCATTTACTGAGCTGTGCCAACTCTAACCAGCCAGCGATCTACCAATTTAGAGAACAGAACTCGCGACATATACGCACGAAACTGCCGCTGAACTCAAAATGTTAGCATATATAACTACTGAAAAGCATTACCACTCGTCCCAAGTATAGGCGAGAGGTCCTCTGCCGGAGGTGGTCGCTACAGTGTGTCCCGTTACCTTCGTGAGGTTGTCGCATCTTATCGATTCCTTGTCACCCGTTTTTCCAGAGAATATTTGACAACTGTGAAGAAAAGGCAACTTAAGAAAGACTTATTACACGTCCTTTTTCCTTCTCCCTTGTACCGGTCGGCATTTGGGGCTTCACCGGGACAAAATGTGTTAAAGAGGGTAAGAAGAATGTGGGTAACGCCTTCAGCAAAAACTTTCTTCTTTCAGCTGCACACAGGTACCTTACCTGTTAAAAGCTGGTTACATGAAAGCTGAATCCGACTTATTGCCCTTATCGCTTCGTCGCCGCATTGCCAGCCTTTGCTTGTTCCATAATTTTTTCCATAATTCACTAGGCCACGCACCCTACATCGTCCCTCCAGCCCGCATATCTCATCACACTCGTCATCCTTTTCAAGTTTCCAGACCTCGTGCCCGTACTACCACCTTTGCCGCATCATTTTTTTCCCGTACTGCAGCAGACTGGAACGACCTACCCAACGAAATCGCAGCCATCATGTGCTCATCCAACTTTGCTAATAATGTTACCAGTCATGTTTCTTTGTGTTAACACTTGCTCACCAAAATATATGTACCCACCCCTTATGTAATACCCCTCGTGGGTCTTTAAGGTAATAAAATGAAATGAAACATGTACGTCCCGTGGGGCACCCATTGCCTTCTGTGAAGGAAGGAGGAAACAATTGACCATGTTTTTTTGTCGACTGTAATAATGCAATCTTCTTTTGGGACGTGTTGCAGCGAACCATAAAGAAAGATTTGCCGCTCACTCCGCACGGCATTAGGTTTCTGCCTGTCGAAGACGATGGAGCTCCATATGACACCATTTTTCTGCTTGGCTTGCATGCAGTGTGGCGTAGTGCCATGGCATATCGCCATTGCGATCCTGGAGCCAGATCTGTGTATCAATATTTTGTTGAGAGTGTCCTGAAAATTTACGATGTGTTAAAAGACCGAGGTTTTGACGAAGAAATTGTATCCCTTTTCCAGAATCTATCCCAACTGAAGAAGTTGGAATGGTCGCTGGAAGCGAGGAGTGCTGTAGCCATGTATATAGCCATGTAAATAGTCACATATGTTGTAATGCACTGTATTCCCACGCCTTTGAAGGCAATAAAGAAAAAAAAAGTATAGGCGAGAGGTAGCGCACTCGACTCGCAATGCAGAGTTTCCCGGTTCGAATCCTCCCTCCGGCGAAGCTTTTTTTTTTTTTTCCCAGCCATTCGTAATAAAGGAGTGTTTCTACTCCTGCAGAGGGAGTGAGTGCGCCTAGCAGGAGTGCGGCGACTCTGGAAAAAGGAGTGAAATATGGGACAAGCGTATACTCCATCGAAAGGAGTTCCCCGCACTCCTTTAGTTCTTAGAGTGCAGTCGAAATCGGGAAGAAATGGCCGCTATCAGGGCATGTAATGCGAAGGCAAGATAACCGATGGCCGTTGAGGGTACCGAAACGGATTACAAGAGAAGGCGGCAGAAAGTCATGCGGGCGGACGAAATTAGGAGGTTTGCAGAAATAAGGTGGCCACAGCTGTCACAGGACAGGGTTAATTGGAGACATAAGGGAGAGACCTTTGTCCTGCAGTGGACGTCTGCTGCTACTTATGGGGATGGTCAGCGGATTGAGGCCTACCCCTCCCTCCCTTTCTTCAAGTTTTAGCATCGTTCTAGAGCCGTCTTTCTTTATCTTTTCGACTACGAATTGGTGCACGAGTGAGAGCGATAATGATGACCCCAGACTGCTTGTGTGGGTTGTAAAGGGATGAGTTGTTTAGTGTGGGTAGCAGCAATAAACACAGGACGAAAGGAGATACACGCAGACGAACTGCTTGAAGTTGAAGTCAGCGTTCGTCCTTAGTGTATCTCCTTTCGTCCTGGGTTTTTTGCTCTGAAATAATGCATTCTAAGTAAACCTTTACTTGCTTGAAGCATTACAAGCTCTTCTGGCGAGCAGTGATGGTAGCAGCGTGGCTTCGATGGCGATAAAGCGAGCATCAGTTCATCGAGATGGGTCAGCCGGATGTGACGACGCCCTTTCGCTCTCTGCTGAACATCTGCTGGCAGAGCGCGCTGGCATGCAGTTTCTCCCAGTTTGGCCATCGCTCGCGTGCTCCGTTTTACTTTTGGCGCACCTGTACGTTTCCTAAGTGTGTTCAAGCGGATATGTCACTGTTCTGCATGCTATTACCACCACTACTATGACGAAGCCGCAAAGTCTGCAAAACTCATCGATGGCAGCGCTATCAGTGCTAGCAGCTCAAATCCCTTATCCGGAAGCGGAGAGAACCGCGAGTTGGCTGGAAATTTGAGCTGGGATCAGCTCCGCTGTATTAATCCTTCGCCTCTCTACATCCGAAGTATCAGCATTTTGTGCATACGCCACACGCGTGAGCTCCTACGAGCGCATGCGGTACACACAACTCAATCAGCACAGTTCGCTTCCCTCGTCACAACTGCACGGTTACAGGGTCAGCGCGAGCTTTCGCGAGAACGAAGTCTGACCGTTGCTGGGAGCCGCTGCGGTAAACGGAAGCGCGGGCGCGTCGCCGTCAGTTCTGGGCAAACGAGCTCCGAGGGAGGCGTCCGCTTAGCATGCAGCCGGCGCGCCGCAAGAAAAATGAGGAGCAAGCGGCTTCTCGCGTGATTCCGAAAAAGCCCACGCATCCGCCGACCGCGCCGCCGCAATTACAGAAAGCGCGGCCGACGCGGTTTCTCTTTCTGGCCTGCTGCCCGGCCATAAAGTTACTATCTATCTTCCCTTTCCCCTTCTCAAATTAGCGTCTTTGTCCGCCGCTTCCTCGATACGTCACCGCGTAAGGATGCGCCGAGTCTCAATGTGAGCCATTCCTCCCGCGCCAGCATTACACGGACGGCTCCCATTTCGCTTCTGGTCCCGATTCGCTCGCGGCCACCTTCTCGGGCGGCAGACGGGAAGGAGGGAAACGACGCCTTGCGGTGCTCGGTGTCTGTTGACAGATTAACGCTATACGCATGTGCTCGTAGTGCTACATGTCCGGAGATTTGCATTGACCTGTGTTATCACCGTGGGTTTGGCAACGGAGGCTTCTTGCTGACGCCGATACGAGTAGAATCGCAATGGGGTGCTCGACGTGGCTAGAACTGCGCGCCGTGTCTCTTACGGAATTTTTAGAATGGCTGTTGATGAGGGTTATTAATGCGACACGAAATCTCGGCGTCGCCCGAAAAGTGGCGTGGTTACGAAACTCGCCTTTGGTCGAAACGATGTGACGTCATCAAAGGCCGGAGGGTGCGAAATGTTTTCCAGTAATAGTCAGTACTAGTACCTACAACTGCACTAACTACGAAATAATAGAATTAGAGCAGAATTGGAATAGAACCGCAATGCTTTCGCATTTCTCGCACGTGAGTTCCTTAAGTGCCTCCGGTAATTTTTTTCATACAGGAAGCAGGCAGTTGGCATATACTAATTTTGCCTGGTATGCTAACTGGGCTAACTGTTCAAAGGTTTGGTTGCGTGGCGGAGAGACAAATGCGCACATAGCGTTTTTCAAAAGCGAAAGTTTAATCTGAAACCTCGCTAAGGCTTTGCAAGTAATGAACTTCTCACGTGCTTTCATGGTTTGTTTGTAACACGTCGCCGACCAGCACATCCTGAGGGTGGGAAGCCACAGAGCCACAAACTCAACTTTTTCCTCGTGCCCTACGCACGGTATAGGATATCGTATAGAGTTCAACGTCCCAAAGTGACACATAGGCTATGAGGGAGCCCGTAGTGGAAAGCAGCGGATTAATTTAGACCTCCTGTGGTTCTCTAAAGTCCGCTAACAGCGCTCAGCACGCGGGAGCCTTTTTGCGTTTCGTCTTCATCGAAACGCGGCCAGGATTGAACCCGCGTCTCCAGGCTCAGCAGCCGAGCGCCCTAGCCACTGAGCCACCGCGGCGGGGGCCGTATACGAACGCTCAAGAGTTCGGAACAGGTCACTTCGTGACTCACACTGCCGCACTGTGCGTGTGACAAAAGTCGGCCAAGTATCATTGAATCATTTCACAGTGATATAAAAAGCGACCACAGACACTGCACAGAAACTGGTTCTTATCAAATACACACAAGAAAATGGCTTGGGTTCATCCTACTCGTCGGCTAAGTTCAGACTGTAAGGCACACCTGTATAGACGTAAAGTGGCCCATGACGCTTATACCTAAATTACACTTAAATTTCTCAGCTTGCATTGCACGACGCCTCCTTGCTCAAAGTGCACTTTTACCTCAGCAGTACGTATATTTAGCACGACTATATCGCGCCTAAGTTTCCGTCAGCTACGCACAAGTCCTGCTGGTATGTTTTAAATGTGCTAAAGTACATTTTACAACTGCTTATTTCTGGCAAGATACTCCGGTGCGTACATAACTTTAACAAAATACCGTGAAAAATTATGCATGTCCGCGACCATCTCCCTCGAAAAGGCTGCCCACTTTGCAGGACTGCGCCCCTAGCTCCCAAGGAGCTATGACACGGATGCAACTTTCACGCCTTATAAAGAGCTCATGTTCCGCCTGCCTAAAGCTATAGAATGAAGTGGGGCGCGAGGGGCTGCCAGGTGGCGACTTCCGAGATATGCGTTCTGGCATTCTTAACGCAGGTGTAGCTCCCTCCGGAACCAGGCGACGGTAGCAGCCATTTCCTGGCGGCCAAAGAGGCGGGAGCGCATCCTTTTACGGCACGCAATGGCTTTCGCCCTTAATCAGCGCGCTCCACACTTGCAACCGCGCACAAACACAGGAGCGTAAGAAGACAATTACGCTGGGGGCAAAGGGGGGAGGGCAAGCTCGTAGTACTCCAGATATTGATGGTGGTGGCGGGGGAAGGGAGGGAGAGGGAGCCGCGCTCACGACTTCCCACCGGCGCCGAATTCTTGGCATGTTACGCGACAGGAAGAATGCCGCGAGGAACCGCGGTCGCTTTCCGGCGCCCGCCCAGCGGCCGGTTCCCGCCCCGGCCGATGCGTGCGCCCGGTATCACGAAGACGGTCACCGCACAATCGCAGGAAGCCGGCCTTTCCCTCGCACGGGCCCGCGTAATGGCGAACGGGACGCGCGGAGGAAATGCCGGAGAGGACAGGGAAGCCACCGGCGAAGGCCTCGGCGAGACCCGCATGGCCGGACCGGATGCGTCGGCCGGATCCTTTCAGCCCGCCGGAGGAGTCGCCGTCCAGCGACAGCAGACACCGTCGGCGAGGGGCGGAGTCGGCCACTTCGATCACGACGCCTCCTCTGACAACCCGTGTACGGCGGACCGCGAGGTCGCGAATGGGAATGCCGGGGCCACGCAATTACAAGGAGCCCCCCGAGCTCCGACTCCGCGGAGCGCGCGCGGGACGTCCGGCTCGGCGAACTCGCGGCAGCACGTGCGACGGGCGATCGCGGACGGAGCATCGCGGACGAGGGCGAAAAGTGGCTGCCCCGGTTCATTGCTGGCTGCAACGATACCGTGGCCACTATATATTATGAAGGATATCTTATTAATTCTATATTCCGATCAGATGCCTTGAAAAGTGGACAGCGCGAGATAGATGGGACACGAGACGAGAATCTGACGCTCACACCGAACGAAATTCTCGTCTAGTCTGTATCGAGCTGTCTAGTTTCTGAGAACTGCAACGCCAGCTGGCCCGGTTTCCTTTTGTTTTGGTTCTCACATCGCCGGCGCGTCGATTCTTGAAACACGGCCGCCGGTCAATCGACGTGATATGAATGGAACAGAATCAAATTCATGCCATCCTTTCATATGCCTTCCTATTCGCCTAATTTTGTTCACTAATGTTGCTTATGTGTGTTAATTTATCTGTATTACCTTTTGTTGCTTCTCCGATTGATTGCCGTCTTGTTTCATTCTGTATTACCCGTTGCTTTGTGATATTTTTTCATTTTTGTGTAAGACTGGCCGTCATCCTGCTGTCATGCCAACTAACAAGGGGTCGGGACCTCGTCAAGCTGTTCGAGCTTTTAGTCCCGTACTCCTCCTTTTCTAAGGAAATAAAATGATTGATTGATTGATATACTGAACGATGTTCCGTTTCAATGCTTTCCTGGAGCGTGATAACGTTGTCTGTCACAACATGAGTATTGTACGCCGAGCAGGTGATCGTGGAGAATTCTGATACCTTCATCGTGCCTGCAGACTTTTGCGAGCGTTTTTTTTTTTTTTTTTGAAGAAACGTCGGGGGGGAACAGTCACGCTTGGTCTCTCTGTCGCGATTCCATGCAGGCCGGACGGTTTTCAACCTTGACGTCAAAGTTATGACTTGCTTTTGTGTCTTCTGAGCCCTAGTAAGGATATTTGCTTGCGTTTATATTAACTTTCTCACGCTCTCGTGCCGTGATGGCTTGGCGGCACCTCTGCACAAGTTGATACGTTTTCTCTTCGGGCATCTCAGCTCCCAACAACTAATCTCAGCTCGGGAAATCATTCTCTTCCTCCTGTGCGGCCGAGTTACTTCGCGCAAGACATCAGCATCCTTACTTTCAGGCCGTGTACGTCAATCGAGTGGCAGTCCCGCAGTTGTCGATACAACGGCATTAATCCCGTCACGCTTTGCGTTCCCATGTGTCATTTGGGTGCATCTGCACTCGCCGTTCTGTGTTGCGGGACACGACCGCAATCGGTCCTAACGGGGCTCAGTGATGAACTGGTCCATTTACATCGACAGGAGGAAATTTGGCTCTTCCTCATCTTGTGCGGAGACCATGCAAGAGCAGATAAGGTCGGATCCGCTCATCTCTGGGACGTTCGAAGACGACGCGCGACACGAATGGACTGGGCGCAGCAGACGGCCATCTCGTCACGCTTGCGTCGTGTCGGTCGCTGGGTGCACCTGCACTCGCGATGTCGCTCGTGCGGCGCAAGCAAGTCGGTCGGGATGCAACAGTGCAGAGGACGGTTGTAACTGGCGGCGCAAACGAATAAGAATGGGTAGCTGGTAACTCCACTGCCCAGACTTCGAGGTACGCAAGTAATGCATCTAATTATTTAGTACAAATGTACAGCCTTGGTCAGAGGCAAAGAACTTATAAGGAGTCTGCTTCTAGGCCGTGTATAGCTGCGCTCTTGTAGCATCCATGGAACTCCTGACTTTCGGAGAGAGGGAGTTCATCTCAACTTAGAGCATTGGCGGTGCATGGCAAGCCACAGAGCATAGCCCAGAAGCGAATCCCTTGGACTCTGAACTTTTGACGAAGCCTGTACAGGCGTACAGCAAAAACGATCAGTGCAAGTGACTCCACCGGTGGCCCAGCGCCGCGGTTTGCGAACACGTCTGGCGCTCGTGCTATCGGCGTGCTCGTAAACGCGCCGCCGAACGTCATCTGTCACTCTGATGGCGCATGTCACTAGCGCTAGTCTTTTTTTGCTCTCGGCTGTACATGTTATTACCACGAAATGGAGAAAACTTAATTCCTCTCATACAGGTTCAAAGGGCAGCTCCGGCGATCTTTCAATGCTAACATATGTGTCAATGAAATTTCTGTCACAAGTTCTTCTCGGTGTCAAGATTGTGCGTGTCAAACAGCACAGATGAGAACGCTTTAGTTTTCTCACAAAGCAATTTTTGAAGATAGTCCTCCGCACTCGGCTCTCGCTGCCCAACAAGAGTTTTTTCTTTTTCGGCCAACCCTGAGGTTGATGAGGTCACAGGTTGGCAAGTAGCGTGGAGCAGACGGCGGCGATAATGCCCTGCTCGGCATGGCTTGTTATCGAGAAGAGTGAAGTCGGCACAGTTCCGAGAAATAGATATGGGTTCGCCTGTAGACTTACGCTTTGTGCTCATGATTGGCACAACCTGGCACGAGGCTTGGGACGGCGGCGCTACTTAGAACTGCCTTTCGAAGCGCAGATGGACAGCGGCCTGCTTGAGAGTGGCATCTTGGCTTCACCTTGCAGTTTTAGCTCGCACTTCGTGCATTGAGGTCTTTGGAGCAATGGGTGGTAGCTGCTGATGTGTTGTTGGATGCACCTATACTCAGCGAAAAGCAAGGCAGTGAGTGATTTACCGCAAATTTCCCAACGACAAAGAGGTACGCGACAAATGGGCTCATGCTACCCGGCGTCTCAAATGGTCCCCGAATTCGCGAACGCGTGTGTGCTCTGTAGATTTCACGTGGTACTGCTACCAAGACAAGATGCTTCTGACGGAGGAGCTTGGCCTCGCGAGTAGCAGGCCGTGGTCGGATGCTGTGCCGACGTTGTTCCCGTACGCGACGCCTTCTAAGCCACCGATATGCCGAGGGGCAGCAAAGAACAGGAAGCGAGCTGAGTTAAGGAGATTATAGTCTTCTTTTAGTTAATTAAACCTGACTTCCTAAAATTACCGCAGGATACGAACCGCAACCAAAATAATTTAGGGTAATTGACGCGGTTAAGTCTATATCGATGCAAGAAAGGGAATTTGGACCAGTAGTAACGCTCAGTCGCCATTATAATCGCAGCATCATTATTTGACGAAATATGCCACTTGCATCAATGTGTCGGAACGCATAAACGACTTCAAAATTCTAGCTAACATGCTTCCTGCGGCAGTATTTCAGCCACACTCCAGATTGCTCACTCTTTCTGTCCATGAAGACCATGCATGCAGTCTAGAGTTGTGTTCATTTTTTTGTTTTTTTTCAAGCGGCAACACCGGGAATCTTTTTTTTCGCACCTTTATCGTATCCGGCCCCTACATTTCTGGATCAGTTTCGTGCTTAGGATATGGGTGCGCTGCTTCGTTTTTTTGCACAGCACTCACCTGCGTTTCGTATTTAAACCAGCTCGTCAGGGAAGCTGGATACCACGACCGTCAAGCTGATGATAACGCGACACGCCGCGGTCGGGCCTCTGTCGTCGCGACGGGTCATCGCCAAATGGGGAATCGCTTACGCTAAAGATCGAATCGTCGCTGTCACTGCCTAATGACATTCAGGAAGAATCGGCGATTTTCGATGGCCCCTCCGACATGGTGCTGTCACAGTTATTCTCTTTTCGCGGCAGCAGGCCCGTGCCTCTCGCTTGCCAACCTGTGTCGTCATCCCTGAAGTCACGCAAAGCAGCTCTCCGGGCCCCTCGTGAGAGTTTTGATTTTGATTCAAGATTTCCGCGAATTTAAAATGGTTGTTTGCGTATTGTGAAAAACGTAGTCGCGTACTGTGATAAGACAGCCTTCAGCGATATAAATCAACCATTAAGTCAGTACGGACAGAAGATTGCCGGAGTTGCCCTTTAATGAGAATGAAAGTCTATTGGAATGATTAGCGCCACAGTACTGTCGTAGTTGCGTTCGGTACTGCGGTTCCATTCATCGCGAAAGCAAAGATGGAGTAATCTGTTTTAGTCCGCTGTAGTATTCTTTTCGCCCTAATTGTACACTCCGGCGGTCTTTTTCAACTGCAGAATTGTATTCCTGTAATATAAGCATGCAACTTGCACTTCAGTACCGCACATATCATAGCAAGATATACAGGTGGACAAAAAAAAGTGCGGAAACGTCTCAATGTGACTGTTCGTTAAGAACGTGTCTGTGCGTAAGTTGCTAACGGCCCTCACAAGCCACACTGTTTGCTTTATCTATCTTTATTGTCGCCCGCGGTCAGAAGGCGCAGTATCTGTTAGGCGAGCGCTCGTGGCGCGTTCTAGGCCGCGAACCCTGCGTGAGCAGCGCGGCCGCCGACACGTTCGTGTCGGCGACCGGCGGTCCCGGGAGCAGCGCAGTGTCTGGCGACCCTCCGGGGACCCCCTCCGTCTTATCCGCAACCGCCGGGTGCACGAACGATGTCGGCCAGCGCGCGTTCTCGAAACTTGTTAGCGCGGGGAGAGCAAAAGGCGGCCATTAATCGGACCCTAATTGAAGAGAAGCGCGGCCCTGCCCGAATCCCGTTCGCCCACATGTCGGGCGCCGTGAGTCAGGCGCAAGGGCTGTCCCGGTCGTTGGCAGAGCATCCACCAGTCTTCCTCGTAAGCGCGTAACGGGATGAAAGCAAAAATCCACCACCACCGGCAGCAGCGAGCGGCTGGAAAGCGCCCAAGGGTGCAGCCGAGCGCTTCTTCCAGACGGAGAAAGGGAAACCTGCTCGAGAAACCGAGACGAACAAACACGGAGCCGCCGCGATTCTTGGGCCGCGCGCGGTGGGCACACGCCCCGGAGCAAAAACGCGTCCTCCCTCGCTGAGAAGGGCACGACAATCATGCGTCCGCTCTCCTCCCGCCCCCCTCGCCGTGACTCGGCTTTGCGCGGGGAAGGGTTTCCTGGAGCCCTCGTACGGACGCGCGAAGGTGAATAGACCATTTCGTTGATTCACCTTCGGGCGAAAGCCATCACAAGCAAAAACAAGGAGCATCCGACCTCAGCTTACGCTCCCAGCTGACCCCGATCTTGGCGCTGGGAGCGAACGCTGGGAAAGCGTTCCTCGGCAAGTCGCTACACGCCCAAACACCGCGCGCCATTCCAAAACCGCCTTGACACTTTGCCAACTAGACCGGCCGTCCCTGCGCGCCTGGATCTTTTGATCTGCTAAGCTCGCCAAGCGTAAAACCGGCAATCGCCGATGCTATATTTAGTTCTGTACTGGTCTACAGACGTTCGCTCTCGCCATCTCATTGTGCGCCTGCGAAGCAGTTCCGCTATCGGAGTCTGAAGCGTGCAGCTGGTGAGTACTACGCTTAAACCCGCGACCGCCGTCCTCAGTCTTGCTCAAGGGCTTCGTGAAAAAATGTACCACTCTGTAAGGCACCGCCAAGGCTGGTTACTAGTCGGCGCCTTTGCCCTCGCCGTGACATCAAGGCATAATTGCTCGCTGAATCAGCTGTGCATTCCTCAGCTTCCCGCTACTTTCCAGCTTCGTTTTTTTTGCCCAGGGTTTAAAAAAAAAAAGCGGAGGAAGTGCGAGAGGTGGGGGCAAGTGCTTGCAAGCGAGGGAAGCCCAGAGCGTGTGACAAGGCCGGCCAGCCCCTTCGTGCCGTGCCAGGCGGAGCCGCGTCCCGCACCCCGAGTGACTCGCCCGGTGCTGACTGGTGCCGGCGCTCCGCCGCGTTCCACGGCTGCCAGCCGCCACCATGGGAACGCGTGCCGCATTCCTTCATCGCTCGCCGGAATCTGTGCACAGGCAGGAAGCTCAGTGACCTTCACGAATTGTCGTTCACAGTTACCCACTTGCTTCATTAACGGTACTGTTCTGCGTTGGACGAGGCAGAGCCTGTTAGGAACAGAGGAACTACGAATAGGGCTTAGTTCAGACTAGTGTCGCAAGCGCACGAACTGCGTGCAACTTCCGTAATGAACCCTAATTCATGAACCCGCGCCGACGAACACGTATGCCCACGCCATTCCTAAAGTCGCGGCTGTTATGACGCAGTGTAAACCTAGCCTTGAAGATTACTATTGGCCTCGAGCTGCGGAACCACGTTCTTCGCGGGAGCACAATTTTACACACAAGCATTCCACAATTTGGCATTCGTGAAACGTCAGCGTCCTTACCCCTCGTCGTTCCGTATTTTTTTCTTCTTTTCACATTAATCTTCTTCCCACTCGATGCGTTGTTCGCATTCCCGATTCTTATCGTTTTACGCTCGAGCACCCACGCCATCTCTTTCGGGCTCAGCCAGAAAGAAAATGAAACGTGAGATCGAGATCCTTTAAGTATACCGACAACTCGACGGCGGCAGCGTGTGTCGTAAGCTTAGGGCGGGGTTACCCTTGCACGGTAGCTGCCCGCGTTTGATCCGCCTGAGTAACGCGCTGTATGGAATAAGTATCCGGATGCAATCGTCACCTAGGTGCAATACCAGTCTCACGCAGGAGCTGCAAGAAGCGGTGAGGTAGTACACTCGCCGTCTTACAATACTGGGACCTTCCATACGCAAGCGATGAAGCGACCATGTAGTGAGGCAATCCATTGTGTGGAAACCTTCAGCGCGTCGGTGGGCGTGCGAGTTGGCTTCCCTGGAGGATCATGCACGCGATTATAGACTCCAGGAGGGGGAAGCACTGCATGCAGTCACCTCAGCGCTTGTACAGAGTGCTACATCAATTTGACCAAAGCGGTAGAAGTCCGCAAGTTGGTCAGGTTGATGGGCGTCTGCGGCGGCTCTCGGGCTTATTTGAAGAGTGGTCATGGTGTAAGTTACATGGCTCACTCTGCATATCAATGCAACTGTATCCCCGTGCTCCACACTTCGTCCCATCATCGACTTGGCTCTCAATGGAAACGGCTAAAAACAAACGAGCAAAAAAAAATTTCCCTTAAGCATGTTAAGCCATACAAAAGGCGCGATGCTTCCTGCCTTGCTGTCACGGCCCTCTCCCGTCTCCTACGTAAAATCGTTGTCACACGTTAATGATTAATCCACTGTAATTCTAATAAGAAGTAGTTTTTGTACGTGAGCGCACATTGACTGCACTGTAGCAGTATGATCAATAAGTACAAATGAATATCCGTTGGCCTATTTACTGGGGCGAGCAGTATTGAATGGAACGTTCAGCTCTCAAGAACCTCATTCGTGCTTACTTCTGCACCGAACTTCAAAACGCACCGAAGAGAGCATGTTTCTAGACAGAAACTATACTTACGCAAAAACAAAAAAGTGCCCTTCTCACTCGTACCAGGAGGTGCAGTCTTCGACTGCAAATGTAGGGTTCCCATTGACATTTCCTCGACCCGTATACCTTTATACTGTTGCATACCAGCTCCTTGAGGCTGTTACTCAGGGCGACGTGCACCATGCAGTAGCGTCAGGCGACGTACACCATGCAGCGACACGCACAGCAGTCTCCGTGCTTCCGCTCTCGAGCTTAGTGCACGCCCGTAACCTGCTCCCTCTCTCAACATTTTGCGGGTGTGCCTCATAGCCGGGGCAAAAGAAACATTTTCTCTACGGCGGCGGTGTAGCGGCAGCGGCGACGACCAAGCCGGCGTGCTTGCGGAGACGAAGTCGCATCACGGATTCGCGGGGGACGTGTGCTTTCGTTCGGTGCTTGCGCACTCCGGCTCAGTAAAAACGCTCCCGTAACCTGTCACCGCAATCAGCTTGTAATTGAGAAAACCATAATATGCAAGTGAGGATACGTGTCGCGAGTGTTTCTGCACGTATATACAGTTGGAGCGCAGCGGCAAGGTAGATAGAGTGCCGGTACCCGCGGCTCGACACGCATCTCTCCCTGCAGTGCGTCCGCTCCATATGTTGTTAGCCCTCCGCAACCGACAAGCACATTGTTGTGGGTCTGCCTCACAGCTACAGCAAAGCAAATATTTTCTCTGCGGCGGCGATGACCAAGACGACGCGCTTGTTGAGGCGAAGACAGATCTCGGAGGAGAAGCAATGTGACAAGCCGGAAACGGCCAGTGGGGGTGTGCTGGTTGGCTAATCGCTTTATGACTTCCGGGCGACGAGTGAAATTTTCTGTTGGTGCAGATCTGAGCGACGAGGCAAGCGACGAGGCGAAACTGCTTCGCTTGCCGCCGTCGCCTTGGCGCGAGTCTTCGCGTACATGGGGCTTCCCCTTTGCACACCTCTCCTCACCAGCACCGACAAAGGGTGTAATTTTTCGCAGCAGCAGGGTTTGAATATCACCCTGCGTTTGTTAGGAGACGCCGAAAGTCCATTTGTTTAATCCCTACGCCTCTTGACAGTGTTGCTGCCAGCAAACAAGTGCGCGTCATGCTGACCAATTAGAGTAAGTCACTACAATGGGATTAGGCGAGTTCGAGAAAAAGAAATGCAGAGTAGCAGATGTTCTTATTATGCTGCCTTATGCCGTTTGTGTTGCCTTGTGCCGTCCTCGTGCCGTTTGGCAGCAAACAACTTATTGTGCATGCAGGAGCTACTCATTCACGCCTAAACTGTAAATTGCGCGCTTTATCAGCTGTGAGGGACGCCGCAGTTAGGACTCCGGATTATTAATCCGAGAGCATTACTTGACTCGTTGAGCGAAAACACCGCCGTCGCCAGAAAGTCGTGGCAGAAACGCGGCCCGCGAATGACGTCATCTAGGACATCACAAGGCAGGGATAGGTCGAGAAAGGAAGTCGATTTCGTGATGAATGGAAACAGGCTTGAAGGCGCCCTTCATCCTCCTCCCAGCTGGGTAAGAAAGCAGCCTGCGTAGGGCAGGGGTCGATCACAAGGCAGGGGTCGATCAAGAAAGTCGGACTTTCTCAGTTAATGAAAACAGATTTGGAGACTCCCTTCCTTGCAGCAGTGGGTATACAATACCGTCTCAGTTGAATAACAAAACAGGCTGCACTCACGATGGGTGCGGCTGGACCCCTCCCTCGCGGGTACTGGGCGAGGGGTCTCTGTCCCGACAGTAACACTGTGGTATTCTCGTATACGAGGCGTATAGTATGGAGTCATCATCCAAAGTTGAATCGCTCGCGTCTACAACGTCAGGCGAGACAGCAAGCGTGGCCGGAGGCGGCAGGTCACTGCCGACGAAGCACGAGACCATCGCAACACAGCGAAACGGGCGAAGCGAGTTGCTGCAGCCGAACAACGTTGAGAAAATATGAATTCAGGTAAATTGCAATAGCCTGTTCTTAATGGAAATAAGCGTGCAGTGCAATAGATATCGGCAAAGAGATGAAGTGAGCATCATGAAATACGGAAGCACGACAAGAGGAGACATGCGTAAGGGAAAAAGACAGGACGACAACGAACACTCTTTGCCGCCCTGTCTTTTCATGCTCTGTGTCTCGTCTTATCTTATGCCGGCTGTAATGATGCCTGGCATCAAGCTGAGCATTCCACGCTTCTAAACATGGAGTGAACCATGAGGTTAGCCGCCAAGGTGGCGCTACAGTTGTTCCATTCGGCGACTAAAAACTGCTGCCGTCAGCCGCTTGGGCCGCTACAAACGCGAGAGCACAGTCTAAGCGATTAGAGGCCCGCGTTTGGCTGATAGCATTCATTCCCTAACTTCTCCCAGCGTAGTTTCACATCGCTGACGCACGACACGTGTGACTTCGACAGAGCGCGGACGCTCATGTCAATAAGCGGATGAAGAATGCGTGGGAAATCACTACCGCCCAAAATTGGAGGGTACACTTAAGCTCCGCCTTAAAGGTATGACGCGGTAGCGTTACTGGGTTGATGTCCATGGCAATTGGTCATTCACAACTTTACAGTCATACCCCGCTGGTAGTCCTCATACTCCTTCTGGCGCAGTGGTGCAGCGGTTAAGGGATGCGTCACTGCCCTGCGATGGCAGGTGCTCCCAGCGGTGGGTCTTGTGTGGCCCAGGTTGCTCTTCCCGAGCGACCAATCATAATGTAACTGCCACCTGCCACGGTTGGCAGTTTGCTCCCAATCCGGTGGGCAGGTTGTGATGATGCCCCAAGGTCACGTGACCTAGGTGGCCCACCTGCCGCATTGGTTGCTACCTGGGCACCATAGAGTTTCTTACTATTACCATAGAGGGAAAGCTGGCGGCGCTGCACTTCAGCCACCATGGACGCCCAAAGCATCATGGGGCGGTGAGCTACTTGTTGCGGAACAGTCATATTTTTTCGGGAACACGGAGTGGCACTACTGAGATGTTTCATTCCGAAAACGCTGTTCGTGTGTGCGCAGACGACTTTCGCGCGAACGCAGTGTGCAAAACCCATAGTAGTGAAAACGCGACGACACACGACGCCAATAAAAGGTTTCACTTTTCCGAAATGCCATTAAAAAACCTCTTGTAGTATTTAAGCAACAACATCTTTTTTGAAAACATATTTGCTTTTAAAAGTGCGCCTGTTAATTACGAAATATTAGTTTTTATAGTGTTCATTACTAGGCCAATAGGAGAGCGAGTCGTCTCTTATTTTGGGCAAACTTTGCACTTAAATGCTTTTCTGCTCATTTGTTGCAATCATTAGACAAGATATTGAATATTAGGACGTTTGTAGTTATCAGACAGCTTAATTTTTCTATTATTTTTTGGCCAAAAGTTGCAGTTCCGCAACAAGTGGCTCACCGCCCCATGATGCTTTGAGCGCCCATGGCGGCTGAAGTGGTCTCGAGGGGTCGCCGTGCAAACTCCCATAGACGGGCTGCCAGCTTTCCCTCTAGGTAATAGTAAGAAACTCTATGCTGGGCACCACCTGCCAGAGCCATGCCCGTGATTTCTCGCTCACAACGCCGACGCCGGATTTTCTGGGGAACGGGGCCTGTAACGCTGTCGCGTTAAAACTGGTGGCTCCTCTCGCCAGGCTGTGTGTTACGGCGCTGCAATCGACTCGGCAAACTTCAGCCCAGCTTCCCTATACCAAGCGACCTTCCGAAAACATGTTTTCTGAAGAACCTTGATTGCAACTATACTTTTGGAGCAACCGCGGGACAGCATATCAACATGAGTTAAACCGTATCATGAGACGTATCTGTACCTAAATTATGCTTACACCTCATCTACTGCGTGTGCAATATAAGCAAATGAGGCTAGAGAAGAAGAAAAAAACAACACGCAAGCTCAAAAAAAAAAAGCAGAGACAGGGATGAGCCTGAAGCAGAGCGGTGCTTTGATTGCTGAAAAAAAAAAAAAAACGGGCTGTAGGTAGTAGACCTTACAAGAGCACGCAAAAAAAAAAAATACATGAGTAGTTGCAGTGCAGAGTAAGAGTCAGGAGTGAGCCCAATCTGCCTGCTGCAAGGCAAAGGGAAGCATGTCGAGTGAAAGAAAATAAATTGGAAACAGGCGAGCGGTGAATGTGCGGCCGATATTCCACATACATTTGCTAACCGCTTCCTTTTCGCAAGTCCCCATTTACTCGATTCTCCACGGTCTCAAGTTGCACCACCAATGTCTACGCAGAGCAAAACCTCGCGTGCGTTAGGAAGACGTTCCGCAATAACCGACCGGAAAGCCATCGGTCTCTTCCTAACTGGCGTCCATGAATTCATTCCAAGTGGCGAGAGCGTGTACGCAGGGGGAGCTGCTGCTCCTCCTCCGGCAATTCTTCAACCGCGCGCGAGAGGTTCCGGTTGAGCGCGACGAAGGCGGCCGGCGTGCCCCGTCGCGAATCCGGCCACCTCCGCCACGGTACGCGGACTCTTCGCACACGTATACGGGCCAGCCGGGAGAACCTTGAAACAATGGCGCCGCGGGTCGCATCGGCGCCGGTGGCACAGCAGCGCTGACCCAGAGGTTGGCCGGCTATGTTTTATGGGCCGAGGATCTGGGCGCAGCCGGCGCGGCCTTGCATACCAACTCGGCAGAGCCGGCCGGGAGAAGACGCGGGCCGCTTTCTCCGGCACCGCTGGTCGGCGCTTCCTGATGCGGCGCCGAGGTTAGCGCGCGACCCCCGGGCTTGGCGTCGCCGCGGGCAGCGGTCGCGATTGCGACGGCGCTGCGCTCTGTCAGCGCCCCTCGACTGCCCATGAATACTGATTCCCAACTGAGCTGTCGCATATGAATGCCACCACGCGGCGAGAGAGGGGCGAGCGAAGGGAAGAACACGCGGGCCGAGAGACGAGCGTCTCTGTATAACAACCGCCCGCCGGGTGTATGGGAAGTCCCGGACGGCCCGCTTCGGGTAAGGTCACGTGGGTAAGGTCCAGCGTCGCGAGGCGCGGGGGAACGGAATGCAATGCAGTGCGATATACTCAGAATGGTTTCTAAATTCGGCCCCTGCCTAGCTGCGGCTTATATGTGATCCTTTAACTATCGGTTAAGTCCAGTGAGATTGCGTCAGCTGTGAATAGCGCAGGCCAGGGACGCCGATGTACTCCTTTCCTCGGAGGAGAGACGCAACCGTGCGCTGACATGCTTGAAGCAGGTTCTCGCGCAAAGGAGCACTAAGCGATGAAAGGAAGAATGGAAGATTCCACTCCTTGTTGCAATGCCGGTACACTGGCAGTATTGTACTGGCTTAGCTGATGATGACTCGCTTCTCTGTATAGCGGTGAGTCACGAGAGTATATGTACTATATTGCAACCATCGCGTGTTCCAGCGCCGCCAGTATGGGAAATCCTTCCAACGTGCCGACGGATAGAGAATGCGACGGAATGTGGACCAAAGGAGGCATCCCGGAGCGTCGAAGGAAAGAGCCCCTACTTAGGACAGATTTAAAAAAGTAAAGCATGAAACGTTTTCTAAATGCGCGTACTTCGATTGCAGACTTACTTATACTGGAAAAATAATTTTTTCACTACTGACCTTTACAAAAGTAACACATTAAATGGCGATATGTTTGTTGCTTTAGGATTCTGCTGTTTCGCAGTATAACCATACATCCACTTTAGAAACCACGAGGGCTTACAGCGATGACATCCACTGCGTAAAACGTTCGCCCTCCGTCTTGAGGACCGCACAGCGTCTCTCAAGCTAGGAGCACAGCAGTCAGCTATATCAGCAGCACTGTCGGTGCAGATCTGCTTGAATACGAGAACCGGCTGAAATGCAAAAAGAGCAGATATCGCGCGCATCTAGGTTTCTGCAAATTAAATCTTGCGCGAATAGCGCTAGTCACATTTATGATTTTTGGAAGAGTGGCATTTCGTCGCAACTCCAGCCGCTGGGAGTAGTGGCGTGGCTACCTGCGCGTTGCTCTGACGCAGTTATTCTACCGTAAAATTCTACCAGTGGCGTATTCACGGGTGAATCAGATTCCACGAATGTTTGTACTGTACGGGTTTCTGATGTCGGCGTCCGGGCTGCACGAGCTTCATTAGCGTTTCGACAGGCAACGGAGAGTGCGCGATGCATACCGTTCTGCGTCTCAGCCTGGAAGGGAGCGTGGCGATTTCGGCGTCACCGCGGCCCCCTCCCGGGCGGTGATTCTGCGGCCTTGGTCTAAACGGAACGAGACGCATTTCCTTTCAGTGCTCTCATTGTCCGCAGCCACCTCATGACCGCAACCGGCGTTCGCATTTGCATTTACGTGACGCTGGGGCCGCGTGGATGTGGGTCATCAACGCGAGTGTTTAGCGACTCGATTCGCGCAGCCAGAGTGAAACAAAGCGCCATAACACCTGCCCGCCGCGATCACAACACCGACGTCACCGAAGGCTTGTTTTTCGGACTCGCCAAATGATTCCCCGGCACGCGAAAAAAAAAAAAAAAGAGATCGACGGGGCTGGAATCGTTCGCCGCCGCGCGTCGTCGATTTGACGCAGGCGACGGCTTCCGGAGCCGCCGCAGCACCCGGGGCGCCACTCGCGTCTCTGGGCCCGTGTGTAACGGGGCCCGGAGAGAAGCACGATCACGTCGGTACGACGGGCACCGCGATTGTTTAGGCGGCCCAGTAGAGGAGTAACGAACCGCGCCCTCGCCCATAGGGATGCCTCCGCAGGGTTCACACCTGGCGTAAGGGCGCCGAGCGTCATCGGATTCCTGTGTCGTCGGTTCCGGCCTTGGCGGCTCTGGCGCGTCGGTCGGACCTCCCCCATCACCGGTTGTTTTCGGGCGTATCCTCGACTTCCGCGCGCCCCGCAGCTGAATGGCACTGGGGAGCGCGTTTTTCCTGAGCGGATGCATAATTACGACAGAACGCGCCGGTTCACAGAAGATGGCAACGCTCGTATGCGAATCGCTCCACTGACGTGACTTTGGGAAGCGAGCCACGCTCTGACGCAGGTGCTGCAGGCACCGGCGCCGTTGCAGATAAGACCGCGGGAAAACAAACACGGGGGCACTCCTTGTTGATGGCTGAGCCGGGTCACGAGGGCTCCGGCGGTCACGCATGCCGCGCTGGAATCACGTATCAACATGCATGGCGGACGCATGCGAAGTGGCGTGCCTACGTGCCCCCACGGATAAACCACCGTTCGGAGCAGTCAATGAAGCGGTGAAGCCAGTAAGGATAGTGTTGTGAGTCTGTTCAATCGTAAATAACTAAAAGGAATTCGAAACAGAACACGCCTAATTAACCTCCAAATGCTTTGGAAAGTGGGATCGTCGAGTCATAACTTGGTATCATAACGCCATATGCTCGTGAGATTTGATCTCGTTATGAACACAAAGACTACTTAAGTAGACATCGTCGCGACTTGCTTTGCAGCTGCAAATTAAGACTAGTTGTACGTGTACCTAGTGGCCAACAGTACGAAGTCTTACTCTGTGCCGTACCGAGTGCTGCCTCTGGTTTTTTAACACCCAATATTAATAATATGTCGCGAAAAAAAGTTTCTAATGTGATCGCGAACGCAATTCCATAGATCGCATGTTACGCAGCCAACCATCAATATATAACTCGCGGGGCTCTCTGAATGTTATTTAGCCAACGACAAGGTCACATCTATGCGCCAAAGGAGGCTGCGCACGTATACCTATTAGACAACGCAGACAACTCGCCACTGAAGAAGCGTACAGTAGGAAAACGCCATTTTTTTTTTCTCTCTTTTCCCTCCTCACTGCGACCACTGCTGCTCCCAAGCATCGCTGACCGCTTCTGCGCGCGCCCGACAGGTGGTGACGGTCGGAGCCATTATGCGGGGCGATTTTGGCGCGCGCGCGCTTGGATGAACGACCGCGGCGGCGCTGTCAGAAAGGGGGCCGAGGTGAGGGGGCAGGGCGTCCGTGCGCAGCGGGGCAGCCGCGCGGTTCCTGGCTGAGTGAAGTGACCCCGGCCGGAGTCGAAAATTGGCGGCACGAGAGAGTTGCGCCGCCGCCACGTGGGAGGTGAAGGTTCCGCTCAATGGGGGCCTGTCACACGGGGCGCCCGGCGATGGCGCGCCGCCACGCACGCCACCGGTGAAAGCGGCCGCCAGGGAACGACCGGACGGGCAAGTTTCAGCAGCCGGTGGCTCAAGGATCGCTACACGGGCCGCCGCCGCCGCCGCTGTTGCCAAGTTCAAGGGCGGGGGCCTCGGCAGAAGAAACCCGGCCGGGCGTCGATCAAGCCGCGCGCCAAGGCGCCGCGTGCGCGGCCGCCGGCTGCGCCCAGACCCTCAGCCGAGGTGCCGCCACGGGCGCGAACCGCGCGTCCAGAGGGCTCTGAACACAGGCCAAGAACAACGAAAGGAAGGAGATGCCAAGGAATGCCCAGCATTTAAAAAACGAAAAGGCTTACGCTGGAGGCGAAGTGAATGCTAGAAGGATTAAGAAGTGGACACCAACGAGTGCAAGTAACGAGCAAACACAGTTTAGTCCGCAAAACATAACTTTTCAGGAATCAGAATGCGAAGGTGAAACGAAAGCGTGAAAACAGAAACATCATCCAATCTGTGTTTCATTGTACTTCATTGAAAGATTTTTGCTTTTTTTTTGCCAATAATCCGTCTGTGGTCTGTTGGACCGAAAGACGCAGGTTCGATCCCGGCCGCGGCGGCTGGAATTTCTTTGGAGGAGAAATTCTAGAGGCCCGTGTAGTGTGCGATGTCAGTGCACGTTAAAGAACCCCAGGTGGTCGAAATTATCCGGAGCCCTCCACTACGGCGTCCCTCATAGCCTGAGTCGCTTTGGGAAGTTAGACCCCCATAAACCAAACGTCTGTGGTCGTTTCGGCGAAAGAAGAGGGTCCAGAAAGTCGATGAACGCTAATAACTCTACTGACGGAGTAAATCTGCTGTTGCCGCATGTCTGAACGGCACTCTTCATAACTTCATTATATTCAAACTTTCTGGTGATAACGTGGGTACTGCCATTATTTTGCACAAAAATTCGCTGCGTAATATTAGAT
Source organism: Amblyomma mixtum (assembly GCF_055824585.1). Taxonomy (NCBI): domain Eukaryota; kingdom Metazoa; phylum Arthropoda; class Arachnida; order Ixodida; family Ixodidae; genus Amblyomma; species Amblyomma mixtum. The sequence goes on from NC_143014.1 coordinate 44,910,881, forward strand.
GAAAATGTATTAATGTAGTTGTTTACAACGAATCGCTTCTAATCATATGTCTACCGGGGCTTTTAATACACACATGCAAATCGTGAGAACTTACTTGCCATGTGTTTTTTTTTTCGGCAATAAATTTGATCTGACTTAATAATACGCCAGATATTTCTGGTCTCATATGTTTTTTTCTACTGACGACACGTGCAACAACTTCATTTTATGAGACATTATGCGTAATTTCTGTATTTATTTACTCGTAAAACCTTGGTGCCGTCGTCAGCTCGTGTCACTGCTATTTAATGATTAGATAGAAATGGCGCGAAGGTCAGGAAAATGATCTTGGTCTAGATATTAACCACTGAAGAGTCTCTGCCAGAAGCGTAGAGTTTCTCACTATTGTCTAGAGGGAATAGTGGCGCTGCTATAATTCATCTACCGTGGAAGGGCGCAGGAATGCTGGGATGATGAAGTTTCGTATTTGGCTTGGTTACTATTGGGGCATGAAACGTAAATTCAGATCTAACGGTAAGACCTCACAACGCAAGCCTAGTAGAAATGCTGTAAAAGTTCTCGTACCAGCCTAACGCTTCCGTCAGATTTATATACGAAGTGAAAAAACCCGCAACTAAAATAATTTAATCTGCGTGGGCAGGAGGGTATCGCGGCGCAGCTTCAGATTCCGAGGCAGAATCCACGTTTTCGGCCCAACACAAGCCAAGCCAAACAGGAGGCCTCATCTTCCCGGCATTCCCGCGGTGGATGAAGTGCTCTTTAAGAAACTCGCATTGACGGCGCCACTACGCTTTATCATTACTAACGCCTGAGCACGCAATTCAATGATTGCACTGCAGGTACTGCGCAACTACTCCACTACTGCGCTTGTTCCAAATCTCAGCCAGCAGCGGTGTTATGATGCATCGCTCGAGCCAACGCAGCTACGACGCTCGTTCTCGTACGACAGCAGACTCTGAAAACAACTTCAGCTAAGGTGCCGGCCGAACTTGCCGCATGCTCCTGAGAAATGCATTGCTGGATGTAGCAACCTGTAAAAAAAAAGTGAGGGAGACTTCGTATGGGCGGTGACTCCATCAGGCCTCGTAATTAATTTAGCCTGAATAGCTCGGGCAACTTGCGCAAGTGAAGCTGGTGGTGATGACTTCGTCCACTCGGTCTCACCCACTCAGGCAATTCCATATTTTTTTCCACCGATACGGCCACGCGAAGAGCTTCAAACACTGAGCGCCCTCTGTCACTGTCACTGGCGATAGACAGCCTGCGCGATGAAAGGTGTGACATAGAGGGCGACCGTTTTCTTTCCGGCTGTCGTAAAGGGGGGCGACGGAGGTGTGTAGATTATGACGCGAGGCTCGCCCCTGCAGGGGTCCTCCGGCTGTTACTCCGGTACGGACGTGTTTGCCGCACATACTCGAACAGACTTGCATTTACGTAACAGAGCCTTCAGCTGTTTTTCACGGCACCACATCAGTCGAATGGTGATGGTGTAAATTCTGAGCTGTATCTTCACAAGACGCAGCCCGCACTCCAAATAAATTAAATTTCTTTTTCAACAGGTCGTTGAAAACATCGAAGCCAGCCATGCCGATCATGGGGAGGCTGTTGTTGTCCGTCCTAGGTTTGGCGTATTTCTTCGAGTGCAGCTTTAGAAGTTTACAACACCCGCAGTGAGCTGCATATTCCTGGCCGGGAAGCTTCTCTTATGACCACTTCCGAAGACAGAATAAGATTTTGGCGCTCCCCCCCCTTCCTGGGATTTTGGCTTCTGATTTTCAAGACGTGATGAGCGTTAGTAGTTGTTGTCTATTATTACCAAAATACAAAAAGGAAGGAAAATATGTTGCCAGCGGCCGGTGGAAATAAAGGTGCAGGAAGTGGACAGCAAGGAGAAGTACAGAGGGAAGCCATGAACCCTTTGCAAACTGCGAGTTAGCTTCTCTTCATAGTGCAAACCACTTCACCATGGCAGCCAAGCCGTTTTGGGGGCAGAAATAAGGTACAGCGCTGGTGACATCCATTTTCAGATTGACGCCACATAAGTTACTTTTCAGGTACAACTCTCCCTCCCCACTGCAGTACTAAAGGAAGGGTGAAAGGCAGTACATGGCGGGGAATAGAAGTCGTTAGCTCTAAACCCAACTGCAAGATTGCGTGGCTCGCGCGCGAGAGCTCACACCTCGGTCGCTGAGTGAAGCTCTGCTGCGCAAGACCCTCTATTGACAGCTACTTCCTCAACATACTGCGGAGTAGTTCCCATGCTTTTGTAGCCACTCCTCGTCCCCCCGAGCTGAGAATAAAGCTAGAAGTCTGAACCTAGAAATGCGTAAAATGATAAGTCCGGCTGACGATTCCGAGAAGGGCGTGTTCACGATGAACGTGTGTCGGTACTGCATCCGTGTACCCTTCCTGTGCCAGCGCTGCAGTCGCAAACATTGGCGGCCGTTGTGCCAAAGGCTGCTGCGCTCACAAAGATATCTCCTCTCCGAACTGACTCACACCTTGCCACCACGCATAGTTCCGCTCGGCCGCCGCTGACCGCTGAATCGCGCGGGGTGACATCACGGCCGGCACGGAAGGGGACAGGAGCAGCGACGGGGGCCACTGGGGCTCCGCGCGGCCTGTAGTCTGGGTGCCGGGGATAATGACGCACGTCCATCTGCGGCCTTATTTCGACGGGCGGTGGCTGCCGAGGCTCATGTCATTCCGCGAGCCGCTTAACGCGCGGAGCTAAATTAGCCGCGCAGGAATCACCGCCGGGACAGGCGCCAAAGGCAGGCAGCCGGCACTACGGGCGGCACCTGTCCGACTTTTTTGGGTCACATTAATCACGGCGTCTCGCGGAGCGCGATAAGCGCGGCGGGCGCATGGGCGGCGATGTCGCTGCTCCCATTCGACGCGCCCCGCGCTGCTCACGTGCCCTCGACCGGTTTCAAAACAAATTGCCAATTAATATGTTCAGTGAACGCTTCCATGCGCGTGCGGCAGACTGAGCGGCGCGGCGCCGCCAGAAACGCCGGCCAGGTCGGCACGGCAGCGCGCAGGTGGAGTGCATCACCGGCCGAACGCCGCCGGGGCCTGAGCGATGGCCGGGGCCGCATTCCCGAGCGATGGATGTTTCCGCCGCACTTGAAAAATTCGGAATCGCGGCCGAGATTAAATCTACGGGCCATTAAACTGTGACCCCCACTGAATCCCTATTCGGCTCCGCATTTTCATTTTCAGCGCTTTCCCGCCAGTTGCGCACGAAGACGTGTATACTTTCCTTCTAGCTGCAAGCTAAAACGGCCGCCGCACTGCACGTAATACGCGTCTGTGTGACCACATTTTATGCGGCTGGCGAGACCTGCAAAACGCTCTCAGCGATGTCCAGGCCCAGGTGTGATCCTTATATAGTTTCTGACGTGCCCCGCTCTGTGTGTACGCCCAAGTTTTTGATGACTGTTTCACTCCAACTTCATCACCTTCCAGAGGGGGGTAATGAAGATGGAGATTTCCGGTGAACGTCAAAGAATTCCTGCTTGTGTATCCTCGTATGATCATATGGGTGCTGGAGATATTGCAGAAGGCCTTGGCGAACAATACGTAAAGCTACGTCAGCATCATCATGGCCACCATTCTTCAAGGCAGGGTTCACTAAAGAACGATGGCGAAGGCCTTAGTTCTGCAGTTAATGTAGCCAAGAAGATAATATAATGATGTTGATGATGATGATGTTCACTGCAGGACGAGGGCTCCTCCCGTTCGGTTAGCTGCTCTGCGCCAGCCTCGCCCGAGCAAATTTCTTTACCTCATCTCTCCGCATAATCAGCTCCGAACCCCCTCCAACGTTCCCCTTGCCTCGTAATCTACTCACTCCACTCCGATGAGTTGGGCAGTAAAATCCCTGGGTAACCTGATTACCACCCACAGAACTAGTACATCATTTAGATGCTACTTTTGTTCTAGCACACACTGCTTCCTTAAAATTAAACGTTTGGCCTATAAAAAGAGATGGGTCTAGCAGTTTTCGACCAAATAAAACTACGACGTTTTAATTAGCCTCTGACTAGACCCATTTTACCAGTGCGACGGCCCCTCGCTTCCTCGTTGCCCTTCTATTCCACCCCCGTTCCTCAGAGGCCCGGACAGTTTCGTGGTTCGCTGCCGCGGGACGGCCGGAGTGTTCCGCCCCCTGCATGCGAAGAGGCGTCCGATGCCCTACTAAATATACCTGTCCATAAAAGGGCATGGGCTCTCGTCCGACTTCCTCGTGGTTCTCCGGTTTTTCTACACTATGAGCAACCGACTACCGCGTCGTGCTGTCTCTTCCGACTCGCTACCGTCGGTGCGAAATGCGGATTCGAGCCCGCTTTATTTTTCTTTCCAAACACGCTTCCCGCGTTTTCTATTTTTCTTTCGTTCGTGCAACACCATCGCACTGACGTGGATGCGGACTGGCGCCGGCCGTGACGTATGGCGCTAACTTCCGCGCAGAGCACACCGGGGCAGAACGCCTGCGGGCTTCGAAACCGCGGCGTGGGAAGAAACGGGGACAAGCGCGCATCCCCGCGCTCGAGCATGGCACGAAGGGGATGGAGGGGGTGGATGGCTTATAGGCTGCCGCCACCCCCGCGAGCTGACTCCTATCCGTAGGTGAAGCAGTGGAGCCAATTTTCACCACGCGCAGCGCGCTCTTCATTGATTACACAATTTCGCAACTCGCAGGTACAGCTCGTGAAGCCGCAGTGAGCTATACCTGTCGCCGCTGCTCCCGGCGTTACATGCAGTGATGTAGCAACGAGTGCAAACACGCCTTTTTCGACAGTCGATCTCGCGCGTCTGTCGAGGGCAAAGCGTTAACTTGAGCGGCGACTCTATTTTCGACCCGGTTTCTATTAGCGCCACCGGTGGGCCGGCGTGGCAGCTTGAGGGGCGCATGCCGCTTGGACGCCCCGCTGCATCGTTTCTCCCTCCGCGTGTGAGAAGAGCTGCTCGGTCGGTGGGCGGCACAGCGACGGAAAGGAAGGGGCCGTGCTCTTGCGTATCCTCTGGGCAACGCTCGAAGAAAATTCCCTGCGCTGTTGACGTCCGGCCGTGACCAGACCTTGACAAAAGGCTCCGAGAGCATGCACACACACACGTGCGCGAAAGAGCATCGGTTGATGCAGCACTTCAAATGTCGCTGCTGAGCTGCGAGACCCGATTTAGCGGCCCCCAGAGCGGAAATTGTGGTGGTGCTTCAGGTTTGATGATGATGGCTTGATTCTAATGGCGTAAGGCCAGAGTGGCCGAAGAGCGCCTTGAATAACATGTTTATCGTCTGCACGAGGTGGAGTCAAAGACCCATTTGTCGAAGCAGTGCACCCTGTAATTGCACCCACAAGAAGCGCAATGGTGAAAGCTTGTGGCACTGGGAATCGAACCTCGCCACTCCCGCTTACGGGGCGGTTCAGTTTTAGATTCGATACCGGGCCTTCGTGATTGCTTCCAGAACCGAGTAGAATTTCGATAGGAAAGTTGTCATGAGCCGATGCTGTCGTTCCACTCTGCGTAACGTGCCGGATAAGATAAAGTCACCTCTGAGAACCTGTAGTTTGTAGATGGTGGAGTCCTTCCAGAGCAAGAAGGATATTTTTTTTACAATTCCCGACTTTCACTTGTTTGGTTAGTTGGTTTATGGAGGGTTAACGTCCCAAAGCGACTCAGGCTATGAGAGACGCCGTATAGTGGAGGGCTCCGGAAATTTCGACCACCAGGTGTTTTTTAACATGCACTGACATCGCACAGTACACGGACCTGTGGAATTTCACCTCCATAGAAATTCGACCGCTGCGGCCGGGTTCTAACCCGCGTCTTTCGGGTCAGCAGTCGAGCGCCATGACCACCACCGCGGCGGTTCCTTTCACTTGTTTCGTCATTTGTTTACTTTCCCTCTAAGTTTTCTCCCGAATGCTTATAATAACCATATAAACCGACATATTATAAGTGCAGTCTTCAAGTTTATTTATTTATTTTCAATACTGTCGGCCCCTTTACGAGGCCCTAGCAGGTGAGCACGCACAATTTGTACACTCATTCTAAAGCTACATCGAGACAACAAGCGTAAAACAATTCACACGGCTGCAGGAACAAATACATGATCCGAGCACAGTCGTAAATAAGAAACAGTCAAACCGTGGCGGAGAGGCGTAAAATGCACTCAAGGCAAAGACGCAATGCTCGCAAAAGGGATAAGGCGAGCATCACTTAACAATGCAACGAAGTATAAACTTTTTGCATAGACGTAATCATTGAGAGTGAAGAAGCAAAGTAAGGATGACGCAAACGTACGTGTGCTCTTTGTTCCGAAAAAAATTCAGGGGGCACTTTGACTGTCTAAAGTGCGTAGAGGTGAAAGCGTTATCCGCACCACTTTGACTGCCTCTGTGGCACTGGTGACGTCACCATTGGATGACGTCACACATAATTAATCACTCTTTACTAAGTAATGACAAATTGCTGATTATTGAATAATTACTCATTGATGACTAAATGCTAATTAATGACGCTTAAGCTTCGCCTTTAGGAGTGTAACGCGACAGCGTGTTGTAGCGCTGCCAGGGAGTCCACGGAACGCCACCACCCGTTCGGCGCGATGCCTTGCCCTTTGAACGCAGCGCTTTTTGAGGAAAGGAAATGGCGCAGTAATTCTCTGTCATCTCGGTGGACACCTGAACCGCACCGTACAGGAAGGGAGGAAGTGGGAGTGAAAGATGAAAGGCAAAGAGGGGCCGTAATGAAGTAAATGAAAATGGTATTTGAGGAAAGGAAATTACACAGTAACTGTCTCACATATCTCGGTGGACACCCGTTATCGTCGATGAGTCACCCCAGGGGCTGGATGTAACGCCGTCGGACGGACGGGGGTTTGAGCCACTAAAGGCTTTCGCCTTAAAATGATACAGCAACTTCTCATATGTACAGTCTTTGTCAAAAGTAACCAGGCTGCATGGTTTGCTTCTAGCTCGTACAGTGGAGCCCTTACAGCTTCCCTGAAGCTGAACTGGTAGTTAAAGGTAAGAACTGGGGGTCTTCTTACCTTCCAACAACTTTTGATGTCTAGGCAAGCCACAAGGGCTCCACTATACAAGCTAGAAGCAAACCATGCAGCCTGGTTACTTTTGACAAAGGCGGTACGCGCGTTAACAGCTGAAATCTCGGGATTTCTGGCAACTAATCGAAGCGTGCCGTGGAAGTGCTGCACCTAAGCCAAACCTGCCGCGTTATTGCGTTGCCACAGGCCAATACCGCGGCTGCTGGCGCTGAAGTCAGGTGAGATGCAGTGCTTTTATCAAGATGAATACCAGTATATACGCTGTATCGCCAATGACTGCCTTTTTGCGGAATTCGAACTGTTTCAAGACGCCCAGAAGCCCATCGGGTGCTCATCGTTTTGCACTTCGCAACAGCCACTTTTCCCGTTTACTCACTCCGAAAATGCAAACAGGTGGGTGTACTGGCCCACTTGGTCGTCGGCTTGGTAGTCAGCGGAGCAATAGGAGATCGGCGAACAAGTGTGCATGTGTGTGTGTGTGTGTGTGTGCGCGCGCGCCAGAGGTGGCAGCGTGGTGCTTCCGCCGGCGCGGCCTACCGCGTCTCGACCTTGATTCTGATCACGTACAAAAAAAAAAAAAAAGAAACAGCGAGACTTATTTCGTCGCTGCTCGAAGCAGCAGGCACCGAACGGGAATAGACGCCGCTCGAAAGGGGGAAAACAAAAATGGAAACCGGCGCGCGCGCGAGTCGGTTAATTGTTTGGAACGTCCGGAACCCCCTCCTCCACCGTCTCGCCCTCTCACCGGCATTTTAGCGAATTGGCTTGCGGAAATACTCTTGCGTCAACGGCGTGCCGCAAGAGGTGCTCCTTCGATCTCGATTGGCTTTGCGTGCGGGCTCATCACAGCTGGCCTGCCCCCGGCTATGCGTGCGAGCCTTGGTCACGGGGTCGCCTTAACCCGGTCCAATTGCTCAACGCGCAGAATTGTTCTACGGGTGTGCACATCCTATAGCACGTGGCCGGCGGAAGGCGTTCTTTCTTTTTACACTGCCTCGCATTTCCGCCTCGGTATGCGCGGCGCCGCCAACACACCCTTCATTTTCTTCGTCTCAACAATTCGAGAACCGGTTTAAAACGGTTTTCTTTTCTCGAATGGCACGCGGAAGCTCTCGGAGAGCGCGCGCACAGAAGCAGAAAAGAGCTGACCGTGATTTCAGGTTCGGAAACGCGGCACGGCTGGGCGACCCAGCATCGCCGCACCGGCTGCTGCAGGACGCTCGTTTGTGTTCGGTGGATCCGCTCGGAAGAAGTGCGAGCGACGCGCTATCGACGACGCAAGGCACGCATCCGGAAAGGCGGGGAGGGGTGCGGAGGTGTCTCGCATAGTCACGCAACCAACGCTTCGCATGCGTTTGTTCGCTGCGTGCGTCTGGGTGAAAGCAGGACTTGTCAGCACGTTGCCGTGCTCTAGTTTTACTGGAGACAACTCCGGCCGTCCCAGCTTTGTTTTTTCGTTCCGGTCTCGAAGTTGACCTCTGTCGTCTGCTGGCTGAATGGCGTACACTTTCATGTGCCGAAGATATTTTCTTTTTTTTTTTTTTAATTGTAAGCGACTTTATCGAGTCCTCGGTGCTTTGAGGAAAGGATGCCTGTGGAAACGCTGCGATGCGTCCAATCAGCGAATCTGGATATGGATCTGGAAAGTGCCGCCGCGTCGCTCAGCTTTCGGGCGTCTCCGCAGCGCGGCAAGGTTGCCCTTCAGTCGAGCTGCGCGGGCCGCGACGTCGGCTTGCTGCGCTGCGGGCAACGATGATTGGCGCCCAACGGCGAGAGATGCGCGACACGTGCAGCGGCCGCGTGTCGCCCGGCACGCGGACACGCTCCCCCGACGCGGCCCGGGATTCCCCTCGCGTCGCGGTTTCAGACACAGATACGCACCAGAGCGCGAGGTCGCCAGCAAAGGCCGCCCCATCCACACGGGTTGCACCAACGAACTCACCGCCGTGACACGGCGGAGAATCGCCTCACTGCTCCGCGGCGTTTTGCTTCTGGAAGCGTAACACCGGTGTTCACATAATGGCTGCCAACCGACGCAGTCCTTGTCCTGCATTTGCCGCGATAGCGGCATACCGCGTGACGATAACGGGACTCGCACGTCGTCAGCACACTGTAAAGACAACGGCAGCTGCGTTGTGAAACATTGCCTAGTATCGTAATCGTGCTGTGAGCCCCCCCCCCCCCCCCCCCCCCTTTTTTTTTTTTCATACATATCTCTAAACTATATCATGCTCATCTGGTGCATACTTCAGTGCAGCCAACGATGGCTTCAGCACAGAAACAAAGTAATAGTCTGGCGACTGGAATGACAGTCGTGCTTAGTTTTTCTCGCACTTTTCTTGGCAAGGGAGAAAATAAATATCGAAACAAAACAAACTTTACATTTCCAATGCCAGGCGACGGCTAAAAAGAGAATTTCGGTTTATTGGAGGAAGTCTGCACAGAGATGACATTTACGTGTTGTGCATGTCCGCGCGTTAGTAATTTCGTAGTGGCGTTGACTTTGTCGTTCATTTATTAGTTACATAGCAGTTTTGCTCGGAAAACGTTGTGATCAATACCCCACATCGCAGATTTCTAAGTATAAAAAAAAACAACTGAGGAGTTCACGTCGCGTTAGCCCACTGGCCGTGAATTATATTTAGCGGTGTCATCTGAAAAAGAACAAATTTCAATTGCGACAACACTGTAAGACACGCTAAGTAAGTGTTGCAGGTATATTGTGATGAAGGAAACCTGCAAAATAAAGCTTGGGTACCTTCATCTGGCTTAGTTCTTTCCGACTCCTACGAGGCTCCTTTACCGATGAAGGAATATCAAGAAGCCAAATAAATTATTTTTAGCAATCATATTTCTACCCTTACGAGACGCTCTTCAGTATATTGATCCAACTTCCTTTTTAAAGAGATCATAATTCATTCAGAAGAAGCCCGCCTAATAAAGTTGGAGGCCTGGTTGCTGAGCATGGCTTCAGCAAGGTTTTTATTTTTATTTTTACGTCATGGATTCTGTCTTCCCTTATTATCTCTTATCATCCTCAAGAAGATTACAGAGTTCGTTAGCTGCGGTAGGAGCAGTGTCCTGGTGATCTTGGCTGGTTGCCCACTAAGAACACGTGCAGTGAGCTTGACGACACGCGAGTGCCCCGTACACGCCTGTCGATTCCGCAGGCCGCGTGCTTGTTGGCTGCCGTGACATTCACCGTTCACGCTCACAGATTTGCCCGTGCCTCTTTTTCACAACGGGTCACCGCATGACTGGTCAGTGTCTTACCTACTGCCTCACCGGCTGTCGGGATTGGATAACGCACGGACCAGCTACTACTGGCTACTGTCTCGTTGGTTATTGCAGTTAGGCAGCACAACACGTGCTGGAGAAACAGAAGCCGATTTCTTGCACGGAGACATACGAACAGAGTCCGTCCCCAGTACTTGGTTGGAGTACTTTGTTGTGGTGCTCAGTGATACTCTTCGGCCGTCGCTAAACATAGGTGCCCACAACCATGCTCAGCTGTTAGCGTATATGCACAGTCTTTGTCAAAAATATACAGCCCAAAGGGTTTGCTTCGAAGGCGAGGCTCTTAAGCACATTTGACTGTCCTAAGTCTGGGCGGGTTGAGGACTCAAGTTCCTCCTGCCTCGTGAGATTAGGGTCCCTTGATATGCAAGAGGAGCCGCGTTGAAGGGCTCAGACGCAGACCCCTTGGGCTGTGTACTTTTGACAAAGACTGTATGCTTGTTTTTCAGTTTTTAAGAGTGCACTGGAATGTTGAGCACGGGGCTGCAACCTCTGCAGCCTGCTTTGAAACCTCCTGGGTACGTGTGCCAATTCTACAGGCGTAAACACACCTCATCACCGGAATATTTTCTCCTAAATGCCGCTATCGCACGTGCCAGCCGTACCTCCTGTGAGATGAGCTACTTTAATTCCGAGCCTGGTCGGCGAATCGTGAACCTTCCCCTGTTGCAGGGGCCGCCTATTAGCAGGAATACCCTTGCAGGGCCTCGTAGAGGGGTAGAAGCCAAGTGCTACAGGGCAAACTTTCTTAGCTGCAAGCGCGCACACGTAATGACACCAATTTATTTCGTCACGCAGCGACTACTTTTTTCCGTTTCGTGGGCATACATCATCATAAATCTGCTCAAAAGTGCCGACGTCAATATGACGTAATAGTTGCGCGACCACTCATGCGAGGGAATAACTTTATTTCCGCCAGGGAAATTTTTGCCCTGGCTGTTACACTGACGCAATTGAGATTAACTTTTTGGCTTGCAGCTGCCCCGTACGCGGCAGAGGTGGAGAGGGCAACCTGCTCTGCTTGCCTTCCCCTCCGCTCAGGCGGGCAAACAGTGGCATGCCCGCGAACGACACAGTGGGCGCAGCCTGTCTCACTGGCCTCCTCTCTCGGCGGACAAGAGCAAGCGCGAGTCGCCGCCGTGCCAATCGCATGACTTCCAAACTGGCGGCGAAATTAACGCAGGAACCCGATCCCGCCGAAACTGGTTCCCCGCTTGGGCGTCGGTCGTAATGGGTGCCGCTTGTCGTCCGGTGGCCCCGTGATCCGCGCTCATCGGCCGATGCAAATAAGCGGGGCGAGGAATCCGAGTGGCGACGGCCGCGGGGGGAAGACCAGCGCGCTTCCGCGATTAAAACGGCCGCCGCCATCGCGTGATGCGGCCGCCTTCCGCCATCGCCAGCTTCTCCTGCGGCTGCTGGGAATGCCCGCGAGCACGGCGACGGGGTCGCACCGGCCCCGCTGCGGCTCGCACTCCGGCCGCGGCGGTGGTGAATGTGTACGCCTGCGATGAGGAGCATTAGGTCTCGGGCTGTGCTTTCTTTCTTTCTTTCTTTCTTTCTTTCTTTCTTTCTTTCTTTCTTTCTTTCTTTCTTTCTTTCTTTCTTTCTTTCTTTCTTTGTTTCTTTCTTTGTTTGTTTCCTTCTTTCTTTCTTTCTTTCTTTCTTTCTTTCTTCCCTTCTTCCCTTTCTTTCTTTCTTTCTTTCTTTCTTTCTTTCTTTCTTTCTTCCTTTCTTTCTTTCTCCCCTTCTTTCATTCTTTCTTTCTTCCTTTCTTTCTTTCCTTCTTTCTTTCTTTCCTTCTTTCGGTATCCAGCAGCGTTCCGTTACTGGGCACTACCCTGGGCGTACGCACATCATTCCGCATATGCAGTCAAAGCTGCCTCGATCCAACGCGTGGTATACGCCATTCATTTATACACTGACACTGCCTTTGCCATATCCAGGTTTCTTCAGCTCTTTCTTTGTTGACACTGAAACACTGCTCACTGATGCCTTTCTGCGTCGTTTACCCGCAACGTAACACATTTTTTCGCGTGTTTTCTCTTCGGTTGGTTTTATAGATGAAGTCCGATCCAGTATGTATAGTACGTGGGCTGGCTTTGCGGGGATATTCATAAATAAACTGGGACGCCCTTCTATCCTTCGGTGATTTAATCGAGCAATGCTGTCGCCTGGCTTGCTATCCATCCGGCTTAGCTAACAAACTGGAGCAGGGACATGCGTCTTCTGGCGTGCAAGGACACCCACTTCCGCTCACTCACGACCCACGCGGCGGGTTTCAGCGGTGACATAGAATACCGGACAATGGAGGCGGCGGAATCCAACTCCAACAGCTGCAACCGCACCACAAGGCGTGCAAAAGTTTGTGCTCCATTAAGTGGAACACCTAAAGCAGGCATCGTCTATTGTCTTGTACTCCACTTTGAAGATAACAACTTATAGGAGTGCGCTTGGTACCTTGCTCTTCAAATCCAGCACTGTTTCCGTGGATCCAGACAAAGAAGGATTTATGATAACTGCGATAACAATAGTGTCTGACGCTGTTTACGCAGAACGCTGCACGTAGTTTTTTTTTTTTTTTCACTTATGAAGTCAGACCCCTCACCTTTGAGATTTTCGCTGGCAGTCAGGTATTTACGACAACATCTCTACGCTTGCTCAAAAATATATTCCTATATAAGGACGAGGAGCTTGACAGAGCTTTTCTTCCGCGACTTTGATTGTGACTCGCTAGCGCCCGCGTGTCTGGCAGAGTTGACGGTCACAATGAACTATACCAGACGATGGCCAAGTCGCCGGGGGCAATCTTCCCTTCCGTACGAAGACCTTCGTGAGCCCGGTCCAGGACTGTTTGTTTTTTTCTCTCTCACACTCAACTCAGGTGGGGGTTTGAAAAAGGTACGAAAAAAGTGCCAGTGCCACTTTCCTTAGCGAAGCCGCAGAGTTTTGGCTGAGTGCTAGCGCGTGTCAGACTACGTCAGCGCGCCGTCGTGCGACATTGCGCGTGGGGACAGACCGTCAGCGGTGATGTGACGTCACCGTGCTGAGCTGTATGTCAGGGGGCTGTCAAAGCGCGTGGGCGGCCGGACAGTGTCCGGACGAGCAGTAGCGCGGCCTGACCTTCGCCGTGCCAGCAGGTGCCTCGGGGAGCCGCCGATGAGGACGTGGGCGGGATCGCCCCCTCGCTCCCGGCGGAGACTCAACGACAGCCTTTTCCCATTACGCGCGTCAATTTGGTCCGCGACACCAGTCAGCTCGGGGCCCGCGCGCTTGTTTAACCGAGCCCGGGTAGCCGGCGGCCGCGTGGTCGCGCTGCCTGTCGCCACCGGAGTTGATATTCGCCTACGTCCGAGCGGCTGTGCAGTGGCCCGGAATCATTGTCCGCTTGACGGGACGGAAGGAAAGAAGGGAGGCCAAGCAGGAGAGACCGCGGGCGATTTCTTTCCCCGCGGAGAACAGTCAGTTTGAGCACCGTGAAATGTGTGATTAGGTCAGGGCCCACGGGCGCATTAAAGTTCGCGCGCGTAGGCATTCGGAGGTGGGGGCGAGGCGGAGTAATGGTTAGCGATATTTGCGCCGCGGCGTAGAACAGGCATCACGGGTTTCCTTGCAGCTGGGTGGGGGAATAATGGAGGATAACTGCGCCCGAGGGAGGTAGCGCTTCCGCCGCTCACGATCGGGTTTCACCGGGTCGGCCACGTACGGAATCGCCAGCTTGACCACGCCGAGGAGCGGACGCGCCGGGAGTCAAACGGAGCGCGTCCCGCGTTTGTCAGCCGCCGCGTTAAGAACGATCCGACAGCCACCACACGCCGGCCGAGCGGTGTACTTTGAACCGGCCGACCGGTGCCGGGCATTCATCAAGCGGGAAACACGCCAGGAATCCCGCCCTTTCCCCAGGAAGGAAGCGGCCGAGGAAGACGAAGGGTTGGTGGACTCAGCTTTACGGCCGCCGAAGCGCTCGCGTGCGCGCTGCCCCTGGTCGCTCCTTACACGCGCGGATTAGCCTCGCCACCCATCTCTTCGCGGAACGGCGCGCCGAAACGAGAGCCGCTCGTCGACAGGCCTCGTCGGAATCGCGCTCCGGCCGAAGAGCTCGAAGAGCTCGCGGCGCGTCCGCTTTCACTTGCCGCTCGTTACTCTGCGTACGCGAGACGGAAAAAACTGCCATCATTCGGCTGCTTCCAAAGCTGGAGCGTTATTTAGTGCCTCCGTGGTGGCAATCACAGCGTCCGGCATCCTCGTCTTAAAGGATGACATGAGCGGCTGTAAAGACCTCGAAATAGTAGCTCTTGTAAAAGGTTGCGGTACTGAACAAACAACGCGGGGCGTCAGTCGCGGCGTTGCGAGGGAGAACAATTTGCTCCCAGCGTGCTCCCAGGACGTCCGCCCAGATAAAGGTGAGGAGTGGTCGTGCGAACAGCGCAAGGTCGGAAAATATGCTTCCCGGACGTTCCAGTGCCCAAATAAGTCGTGGGAGAACAAGCCACGGGCGCTAAACACCGCATCTCTTTATGGGAGTGACGCGGTCATCATGGACACCAGTGACGTAGCAGGAAATGCGCTTCATTGCTGGGGATGCTGCCTGCGATGATGCACGGGAAGTGGAAGTGGGAAATGGGTGCCCCATTCAAAGGTCGACTTTTTCCTAAAATGGGCGACAATTGCTATCTGACTTCATGAATGACTGCTACTCGCTACTAGTGCACTCCTGAAAAATGCGCACGCGTCGGATGCATGCAGCAAGGCAATTCTATACACGCAGCGAAACTTCTACCGTCAGTGCCGCCACACGTATGTGTAAGTACAACACGCGATACACCGTACAATGTTTTCGCCCCATGTAACTTCATGCATGCCAAGCCATCGGTCTCGAATTTACAACGAATGCGGTGCTCCTATAAAGCATCTCTTCTGTTGATCATTCTACGCAAACGTAAGGGTTCAAGAAAGGCGACGAATTTTCAGACACCTAGGGTTCGCTTACGCCGTTTTATATTCTTTATTTTGTATCGAAGTGGCTAGGTGGCAGGCAGTCCATGCGGGGTAGACGTTGTATTATTAAATTTGAGGGGTATGTACCCGCCCTAACTTTCCACTAAAACATCTAACGGTGAATACCTTAGTAATCTGCGATTCGCTGATGACATTGCCTTGTTAAGTAACTCAGGGGACGAATTGCAAAGCGTGGGTAATGACCTAGAGAGGCAAAGCAGAGATTCATACTGAAAAACTGCGCAAAAAACGAAGACACAGAACGAGAAGGCACAAGAACGACGTCATGGTCTGCGCCCGTGTTGTGCCTTCTCGTTCTGTGTCTTCGATTTTTGCGCAGTTTTTCAGTATGAATTCCTACCAACTAGCCCAGTTCACCGTTCTTATTCAAAGCAGAAAGGTGGGTTTAAAAATTAATAGTCAGAAAATCTGTCCTTTCTCGCTA
Source organism: Amblyomma mixtum (assembly GCF_055824585.1). Taxonomy (NCBI): domain Eukaryota; kingdom Metazoa; phylum Arthropoda; class Arachnida; order Ixodida; family Ixodidae; genus Amblyomma; species Amblyomma mixtum. The sequence goes on from NC_143014.1 coordinate 44,926,693, forward strand.
TCTCTCCCCTCTGTGCTTCTCTTTGCTATCCTCTCCTTGTGCCTTTATTTTCGCCGGCCACAGCTCGGGTGCTTAAGGTTTAGATAGCAATTGCCGCAGCTGGCAGCATCTTTTCCTTCCTTTTTGTGCTTTTGTAATAATGAACCACTACTACTACTAAAACTAAAGTAACGTCCTTGGAAGGGAACAGCCGTTTACGATAGGCAGCGAGGCGCTGGAAGTGGTAAAGAAATGAATCTACTTAGAGCAGTTAGTGACTGCATATCCGAGGACGAGCGTAAATTAACTAGAATAATCAGATTGGGGTGGATCGCATTTGTCAGATGCTCTGAGATACTCTGAAATCGTTAACGGTATAGTTTACCAGTATCCGCAGAGGGAAAAGTATATAACAGCTGTATCTTACCGGTACTCACCTATATAAGGGCCGAAACGTGGAATCTAACGAGAAGGATTCAGCTTAATTGAGAACAGCGCAGCGAGCTACGGAAAGGAAAATTAAAGGTATGACATGAAGATACAGGAAGAGGGTAGAGTGGGTCAGGGAACAAACGAGAGTTAATGACATCCTAGTCTAAATCAAGAAGAAATGGGCATGGGCAGGGCATGTAGTGCGAAGGCAAGATAACCAATGGTTGTCAAGGGTTCCACTTACACGTTGCTTCACTTATTTTGTCATTCGACTTTTCGAATCCTTGACCGTTGAAAAAAAAAAAACCGAGAGAACGAGTAGCCCATCTTCCTTTCCAAACAAGAAGCAGTAGCCTATACTCACACTTCTACGGAAAGGGAACTGCGCTGCGACGCGGGAGCAAGCGTCACAAAAGTAACTTCTCCGTTAAGTGTATATGTCTGCGCAAGACGCGATTTTCACGCGCCACACATGCCCCGATGGAGCTATCAGCCTTGTTATAAGGCTTTTGTGGCTGATTCTAAACGCGAACTGCACCATTGTTACGCGGATAGTATGGTTCTTGTTCTGCAGCAGGGCGAGAGACGGGACGGAGCAGACCAGGACTCTGCAAAGCATGTGTCGACTTGCTCATTGCAAACTTTTCTTTTTCTTGTGTTCATTTGTACGCGACTGTGACCGTTGTGGCTAAGTAGCACTTCAATCAGTCAAGAGCATTCGTCGACTGCAACCTCCCCCCCTCTCTGCAACAGACTATCCCCTGCTGTAGCGGCAAAAGCGAGGAGCAAGTGTCGCGGGGCAACGTTGGCGGTCCCTTCTGCTTTCCTGTTTCTTTTCTCTTCCCTCGCTTCTCGCGTTGCCTTATCGTTTGTCTGTGCAGTCAGTTTAGTTCCGGAGTCGCTTTCGCTTGGATTCGCTCCAAGGACGCCTTTCTCGCCGCCGAGACCTGCTTCAAGAAGTGGGCCTGCGTGTTCATGATGCGAAATACTGGAATGAACGAAGTGCAAAAAAGAAGCAAAGAGAAGCTAAATGTTTCATCACTGCTCCCAAACTCCCGATACTCTTTGGAGCTGCAGCACAGACATGACTGTAGGTGATGAAAGGTTTGCTTAGGATCCTCTCCACTCGTGCGCCTTTTCCATTTCCCTTTGGCTCTTCCGCACTGAAGCAACTCGCTTGGGATGCAGTTGCTGTGCTTGACTGTGCTTGTTGGTATAGCTAGAGCACCAAGTTGAAGTCCTCAGCGCGTTGTAAAGGTGTGGTGACGTCCAGAATTCGTGAAGACGAGCTTGTTTTTCAGGAAATAATAATAACGCGCGATCAAGGTTGAATTCCTCGTGAGCACTTCATTCGAAACCTAAATCTATACACGCCTGACGCAGCTAGAACGCTGACCACATCGCGTCATTGTGTCAGCTTTGCTGGTCGCGAGCATAGCCCGCTGACGGCCATAGTCGGCATTTGTGTATAGTACGTAAATTCTCATTACAGTATACAGGCCAGGGCCGGTGTATAATAGAACGATTCCATTTTGATTCCCTTCCATTCTTCTTTATTCTTTTCGTGTTTGGTGATTGGCTCAAGTGTACGATAGCACTAACCGCGTGCACGCCCTCTTCTTCATCGGTTCAAGTCGGGCAGTAGTGAACAACAAATCACCAATAAATGCAACTGAAAAAAAAACAAAAAAAAAACAGTCGGACACAACGACAAATGCCCCTTGAAGAAGGCTCTGCCTGTTTGCCTGTTACGGGATCTACCGCTTGGCGCATGCTGGCGTGGCATCACAGGTGGCTGGACGGTGCAAGGCGGTTTATTGCGACGTCTCGGCATAAAGTGGATGCCGTCGTTGGCCGGAGGGCGTCTTTTTAGGGGCCGCTGCATTCTTAAGTTTTATCCGGCTTTGTAATCAATTTTCGCTAAGGCGGCAAAAAAAAAAAAAAAACTGGCGTGGCAAGCGTGCCAAACTTTTATGCCTTTCTTTCACGAAATGGGGGTGTGAAACTGACCCGGGGCACCGGCGCTGCCTCTTTTAACCGCCGTTCGACTATTCGCCGTTAATCGTCATCGTAGCCCATACCACTTCTGAATCATCTACGGAACTAGTTGTACTTACCCGACGCGCGGAATTCTTTTGGTTTACCATAAATGCTGCTTTCGGCTTTTTCATTTAAGCAGCCTTCCGTGCTTTCAGTCTGTCTATGACAAACTCTCCTCTCTTTATATTCGTGAACGGGGCAGGTGTTTGTTAATGGGCGCACATATACTTCTGTCTGTAGGGTGTACATCCATTTCTGTTAATAAGCCCAAAACAGGCCACGACCAATGTTCGAGGGCTCGTTTCTTGAAGCGACCTCTTGCGGCTACTGCTGCGTATGGCCCACAAAGATGGCTTCAGTAGCCCTGATTATATTGCATATACTACGCTCTAGTGGCCACACAAAAATTCCAGTTTTTCTTCACTGTCATCGTCTGCTTTAACAGCGTTGGCAGTAACTTGGCGGCGTTGACAGTGACAATCCTGCTGAGAAGCCAAGACAGTTGGCGTTTTTGCATTCAACGCAGCTCAGCAAGGTACTATCGGGGACAAAGTTTTGCGGGACGCGAGTTCTTGGAGAAATGTTTATTGTAGCTCCACCTCGCTACTCAGTCGTCTGATATTGTATGAAGGTATTAAAGGCCTATAGATGCTCCTTCCTCTGGTAACAATCTCAGGCGACTGGGTGGAGAGGTGGAGCTACAATAAACGTTTCTCCAAGAACTCGCGCCCCGCAAAATTTTGTCCCCGATTGTACGTGGCGCAGAATTCCTCCTGCTAATTGTGACCGAAGGTCATCCGTTGCCGCTTCGAAAAAACATCGAACAGCGTTGCGTTGCGAACTAAGGGCGGATAACTTTGTGCTCGAATATTTCGCGTAGTATCGATGCATAAGCTGCCTGATTTGCCTTTTTTTTTTTGCGTTTTATTGCGACGTCCCACTACAGTGCTCAACTTTTGGACCTTTTCTGTGTTCTTTTTCTACATGTAAATTTTGCATATATTTTTTAATAACCGCTGAGTGTAAATGCCTAGGTTCATTCTTTTTATGTGGACGCTTGCCGCAGACTCGTCAGACGTCGTCGATTGCTTTTAATGGCGATTCATTTCACGTTGCTTATTTGCGGGGCCGAACAACATGTATGCATTTTACCGCGCCGACACATTCCGCGCCGTTTTCCAAGCGGCGCTCAGCTTTCTGCGAAGCTGCTGGTTGGCCGGCGCTACCGAATACCGTGTTAAGCGTTGGTGGCCTTAATAATAATTAAACGGCCGGGGCGGCCACCCACACGGCTCCGCTTTCAATCGCTCGACCTCCGCGCAAATAATCCTTTACACCTGTCGCGGTGCGAGTCCGCGCCCTCGTGCGAGCGTCACGAAGACGGGCGCATGTGTCATTACACGGAGCCCTCCTTCGGGTGAGCGCGACCGCAGCAAAGGGAACGGCGCGCTCGCGGTAGCGCGCCTCCCGCGTGGCCTTTTAATTAAGCACACGTACTGAGTGGGACAGAAGTGTTTGTCCAAGAAAGCAAACAGAGCACTCGTGAGACCAGCGGCGAGCCTGAAAAACACATTGGTCAGCAGCACGCGCATCCCGGCTGGCCGCATCCATCTTTGTCAGGCGAACAACAGCAAAGCGGCCAGACAGCGCGCGTTGCGCAAGCGCCAACTGCTTCGCGCGCTTTTGAAACGCGCGCGCGCCGCCGCCGCCGCGGGCATCAACTCCTCGCGCGGCCCCGGAGGAGCCACAAGGCCATCGCCATTATTGATTCTGATGGATGGCTTGTGCAACCGGAGCGCCGCCCCCCGATCGCCGCCGCCGCCGAATGCCTCAGACCACGTGTCTCGCGGCGCGAATCCGGGCTAGAACTATAGACCGCGGTGCGAGGGAAGTCCTGGAATCAACTGATAACATCATGTTTCGAGGTCCTCGAATCGTGTGAGCAGCTCGGAATACCTCAGCTTCTTGGAGAACGTGCGAACCCTTTTTAGTTTCCGTCGATTTACAGGCTCTGCCAAATTGAGCTGTAGACGACAGATAGGATTTTTTTTTTTTTTTTGCAGTTGTGCAGTGCTCGCCAACAACTTGAGGCTCTAATTATAAAGTCGGAAAAAAAAATCTGGAAGGTTTCTTATGCCTCTGTCATACGGGCGCATTTAGGGTCACTTTCAACTTGTGACATTCGCCTAAAATGTAATTCGCGCAGTGTCACAGCATGAGCTTTAGTGACGCTGCAGAGCGCACTTTCCCCGTAGTGTGTTTAGCGAACCCACTCCACTTGGTGCGGTAAGGCGAGTGGGTAGTCTCATCAGCAGCGCTCCGAGGAAAAAAAAAATGATTTAAGAATTAAAAGGTGTTGAAATTCTTAAGGATATCCATCTTATTTTCTTTATTGTGCCTTTTTGGGACAGTTTGTTTTAAGCCATAAGCAACTAAATATAATGTGCACACTTGAACAGCTACTCTCGCTGTCAGTGCTAAAGGTGGCTCTGACATCACCAACTTCACGCAGGCCTGCCAAGTGACGACGACCCATTTCCGCGATGAGTAGGCCTAACGAGTCCGCAGGGTTCGTGTGTGCAATTTCGGCGATTGTGGAGAGCAAATTCACAAGTTTTTGCGAATGCAGATGGCCAACGAGTGCAGTTTTGACTACAGTGACCTGAAATCGACTATTGCTTACATCGCAGGAGGCACATGCAATGAATGGAAAGTGCCGGTGGGTCTTGGAATGTCTGTCACGCAATGCTTTAGGCGGCCGGCAGCAGTCGTCGCCGTCACTTATTAATAACAAATAAGGACGTTTCAGTTAATGCGGACAGTAACCGCGCCGGTCTTACGCGATGTACAAGGGTACAATCCGTACAAAAATTAGATTACTGAAGCGAAAAGCTTCACTACGAGGGTCGGAGCCGAGCTTCGCGTGAGCCGGTGCTCAGATTTGCCAGTTCTGCGCATGCGCGAAACCGAGTGACGTCACACGCGGCGCAGGTGGCCGCAGCCGTCGCCTGACCTTTTGCCGCAGGCGCGCGCTCCGCCGCTACCGCTGCGCGCTACTCCTCCTCGCCACCGTTTGACCTGATGCAGCCGCGCGCTACTGGGCTGTAAATGCGCTTGTCAGAGAATAGGCGCTCGCACTCGCCATGGAAGTAGGAGCACCAAGACGTGGCTGTAGAAAATCTGCCGATCCAGAAGTGCTAGCTTGGGAGTTGGCCGAAAAGCAGCGAAGAAATGAAAAGCGCAAAGCTAAACGTATGGCCGAAACGCCTGAAAACCGGGCGGAACGCCTCTCAAACCAAGCGTAACTGAAGCTTTTCGCTTGTATATCCAGGCTTAACCCGAGCTGAGCCACTGCCAAATTTTTTTTATATAACTAAAGCGCAGTTTGCGTTTTATGTCATGAAAAGGAACATTAGCTGTCTCTACACAGCGCTGTAAGCAAGCTTACTGGAGTGCAGTCGTCCTCATCGGTGCATTCCTGAGGAAATCTCGTGCTTATGCTGTAACTGCTCAGTGGTGTACTTTGATCTTCAAGTACTAATATAGCGAGTACACAAGATATTTGCAAAACAAGCAGCCGTAAAAAGTGAGCAACACATATGAAAATGAACATCCATTGAAACCGAAGCAGTCATGATCCAGTGTTGCTGTGTTCGGAGCGAAGCCATAGCGACCGCCATTGATCAGCGCGGGCTGTTTTCGCGTTCAGAATGCATTTCACAATCTAGAACGTCTTCGCGGAACTCCGTCGACACGAATGTATCGCAGCCGAATGGCGTTAAAAAGTTGGTGTAGCAGCGCAAGGCGTGGCAGTCGAGTCGAATGACATTCGGTTGGAAGGCAATCGAAACGCCTTTTATCAGGGGTATTACTTGCCTTGGATTGTGATGCTTTTTGTATTTGAAAACATGTACAAACCCGTACCCAAATTGCACGCGTCTGACTCATGATTTGCGGCGTCGGAAAAGTTTTAGCCGTCATTTGGTTGGCTTGCTCTGTCTTAACACGCAAGTAATGAACTTTCGCAACTCATGTGGTCAACTCGTGGCACAGGCGTCGTGGCTATAGTATTCATTTTCTTTATTTACACGAAGTAGGTACTTGGCGTGGTCAGTCCCCTCAGAGTTAGGCCTGAAAAAATGCGCGCAGAAGCGGAACATCTTGTGAGAGAGGACCGTTATTTATTCTTTCATTAACGTGCTCCGCATTCAAACTTCCAGCCGATGACCCACAGCTGAGAGTCGCCGCGGTAGGTTAATTTATACGATGACGGCTCCCAGAACGTGCCGATTTCAAGATGCTTGCAGATAGCACCGTCCCGTTCCAGATGTGGCGTCAGCGTTATACGTAGGTCTGTCGCTTTGCAACCGGAAAGTGCAATGCCACCTGAAGGATATTTCAATCTGGAAAGTCAAGCGGAAACAGTGGAGCCACAGCCGCTGTTCCCACGAGAGCGGTGTTGCAAACCTTATGTAATCGAGTTCCCTAGCTTATGGACGAGTGTTTTGCATATTCAATTATTTTGTTTATTCATAAAAATGCATTACAGAAATTAAATAGTAGGAAGTAAACAGCAGCAGGTTCTGAAGTACAGGACTGCGATAGGCGTCCGCAGTGCGCTGAGGTGTTTCGCGTAGGTTCCCGTAGAACTGTACAGATAAGCTGCAGGTGCAGACAAATTCTAACTCTCTCTTATAGACGAAGCCATTGGAACCATTCAATACTGCTGCTTTCTCAAGCAAAGGTGGCATGCGATGACTCCAGGCGTCGTACAACGAGGCTGGCGAAACGCTTCTGACGGCTGTTGCTGCGCTAGGGTGATTGAGCAAGTCTGAACGCTGTATGAACGCCTCCCGTTCGCAAGCCTAAGACAGAGGGGAAACTGATGAGCAAATGTTCCTTTCTGATAGCAGGCCTGAACGGCCCGTCAATCCGTGCGTAAGCTGCAAGAAAAGAAAATACTGGGCGACCACATTTGGAAAGTTTAGCGCTTCATAACAGCCAGCGCGCCATAATCGAGGATCAAAGCGGCGCGGAGACTCTACGCAGACTCAATGCCACGTATCTGCCGCCGCGGATCGCACGAAAGGCAACAATTAACCTGCAGCGGGGAGGTCCCCGAGCGCCCCGCAGACAGCCGACCCGCGTGTCGTGAGGCTCGCTGCAGTGGCCGCGCGGATGACAGGTCGCCCGCCGACTCTTGGCTCTGCCACGGGTGTCTCAAGGCCGCACTGCAGACCAAAACAAAGCCAGGGAGGTCTTTGCGCAAGCAGCCCACGCCGGGGGAAAGGGCACGCTCCCTCTGATGCATCGCGCGCGCCACGGCGCATGCACGATTAATGCGGCACAAGCGGCGCGTTCCCGCGCGACGCACCCTCCGCTGGGAACCCCACCTGTCCGCGCATGCGGGGGCACGCCGCAGAGAGGCGGAAGAATGAAATAAGGAAAGAAACAACGAGCGGGGGGGAACTGGGCGAAGTCTGACTGCGGAAAAAGGGGGCCGATGTCGAGGAAAAGTTATTTTTCAAGGTCGCCCGTATGTGCCTGTGCAGTGGCAATGAACGTGTTGCCGCTGGCCGCCACGCCGAGTGCTCAAAGTAACTTTCCCTGCTTGTTTATCGTCCGTGCGATTGCGTCAGGTCTGCTTAGCGCTGCTGCCACAGAGTCTGCCTCAGTCCTCCCTTGAGTCCGCTCTCTGAATGATCGTAGTCAAAAGAAAAGGCTCATAGAAACTCGTTTTGTACATTTAATGACTGTCTAATCACTGCACCGAGAAACAAGCTTATCAAATGTGCGTCGTTCTTTTCTACGTATTTTTCGCTCTCAGAGGTGCTCATCCGTAAAGCTGTCGACTTTTTCATATTTCCTGTTTCCCACAGATTTGGCGTCCTGTTTCGCACTATCTCACGAAACTTGAAACGTGACTTACCAACTTGTGGGTGATCTTCAAACAAACAAAAAAAGAAGCCAAAATACACGTTATTGGCGCTCAGTACGTGGAGAGCATGGCTTCTGGTCGCCATTCCGGAATCGTTATGCCGCCGTGCATTGACTGGACCCTCTTGATCCTGGGTCGCTGAGGTGAAGGTCCTTGGGCGGTGGTCCTGAAGGCCTGCCAGCCACTGCTCCATAGGGGTGATTTTTCCGTACACGCAGTCCTTACTGAGCTCTATGTTCTCCTTAGCCTTCGTCCCTTTTCCCGCAGTGTAGGGTAGAACCTTCTTCCGGTCAGCTTTTCCTCCTCTCCTATTCCCTTCCCTCTCTCCCCAGTAGTTGACTTCGCAAACGTCATTAGAGGAGTCGTGTCAGAGTGGCGACCATTTGCCACTGTTACAAACGGGAGTATCGCACATTCAATCTCTTCAGGATCGTGAACAGGGCGTTCAAGCCGTTTCGCTGCGGCACGCAACGCACGTGCAGCGGCCGCGTCTGGATCACGGCGAGGGGGGAGCGGGGCCAAGAAGGCACCCGCTAAAAGAAAGCGGTGAAGAGGGCGGCCCATTCGGTCGCACAACGTGGCAGCTATCGCCGCCGTGATGAATGGGGACAGAGCGGCTGTAATGAGCGCCGAGAAGAGAGAGCCCGACGCGATGTCGTGGGCGGCAAACGCGTTCATTATTCCATCAGCGCCTCCGCGCGCCGTCTCCGACACGACAGTAGCTGCGGGCAGGCCGAAACGAGGAAACCAGTTTCTTCTGCGCGATATCCGAGCCGCCGCGACTGTGCTCGCAGCCCACTGGTACACGCGCAAGCCGCCGGGTTTATCGGGTCACTGGTGGCCACCGAGTCGCCAGAAGCCGTGCCACCAGTGGGTGGTTGTTGCGCCAGTGCTCGGTCAGTAGTCGTTAAGACCTGCGACGCCCGAAAACCACTTAGTCTTGTAGGCCATGGGAACACCAGAGCCACGAGGAACGTTCAACTGACCGCCACCTCATAAGAAAATGCACCCAAAAGCGAGCTCTCTGTCACTGCTCGATTCTTTGGCTTCCCGCATTTTAGCAAATCACACCTGCTGAAGCGCGAAAGCCGTGAATCGGGCCTGCATCCTAAGGGCGACTAGCGGAACGATCTCACATAGCACGGGGAAGTCGCGGCTAACAAGTGTTTGCTGTCGCACCTGTGCGAGGCGTGAATAAACTCTTCGCAGTGATAAAAGGTAACAGGCGTCAGTCTGAATAAGGCCATGCTTGCCAAAGGCGCCATGCTTGACTCAGGAAGGAATGAGTCAAAGACCGCAAGAGTGAGTGGTTTTATTAGGCCAGGCTTGAGTATGAAACAACTAAACAGCGATTAGTCACGGCCACATCCGTATAGATTGGGGCATTCGCAGATTGGGAGACAGCTTTGTATGCATTGGACGCACGAGTATGGGGCGGTGATCAGTTTTATACGCTGAGATAATTCTCAAGGAGGCTTAGAGGAAGCGAAGCCGCGGAGAGTGCACACCGGTCTGTTAGGCTAGTCTTCTGCAGGAATATCCGTCGTGCTCTCAAAACAGGCGAAATGGCCGCAAACACAAATCGCGACTTTGCAAGGCATTTGCCGCGGTAGCTTAATGGCTTTGTCGTTCGCCTGCTGAGCCCAATGTCGCGAGATCGAATGTCTTCCGTGCTCTATGAAATGACAGTGCGCGAAAAAGGGCCCCAGAGGGTCGAAATTAATCCGGAGCCCTCCACTGCGACTTCTCTCATAGGCCACGTGCTGTTTTGTGACGTTAAGCCTCGTGTACCGTACCGCTTTGACAATGACACCGCCACCACTATCCTGATCGAAATCGCGGCTAGGATATCAGCTACTTTGAAACTGTCTTTCTCTCTCAAAGTGAGCTAAAGTCGTTGTCGCTCCTGTCACCTCTATGAGCTCCACAGGCGCATCGCCAGGCTTAAGAAACTTGCCGTCGGGAGACACGTTCCCCACCATCGGTCGTCGAGCTTGACGAAGGAAGGAGACGTTGAGTGCGCAACAATAGCCACTGACATAGCTAGTGTAGTAAAAAAAAAAAAAAATTCTCACATTCCGCTTCTCTCCCAGAGGAAAAAAGAACCGGCTGTGTCCAGCGTGGTGATGCGTCTGGCATGTCAGTCAACTGAAGAAGGCACCGTCATGGGTGCAGCGAACATTCGCGCAAGCTTCGTGCTGACTTCGCGGTCAATGCTCCTCCCCACTCCCCCTCCTTTTTTTTTTATAGAAGGGGATATTCATGGGCGTCCGTTGCTTCCGAATACCAAGCCGTCGCATGCATCCTTGTTCTCTTGTTCTGGTGCTACCCCGGACGCGCTATGCCTTCGTCGACGAGGAGCGGCGCTGTTGGCAGCCATGCAGGTGTCAGTGCAGGGCCTCCCTTCACTGTGGCATCTCTCTCCTATGGCGTCAATCGGGGGGAACAGAGAGGAGCTTGAGGCGCAGATAATTTCGCGCGCAATCTTGAACGAGAAGCATTTCAGGTAGCGTTGACCCCCAAGGGAGTCCTCTTCGCCACGGTGCGACAACTCTGGCACGCAAACCAAGCGGGCGCTCGTCGTCTTCATTTTTTCCCTTCGGAGGAGGCGTGTGCAGCCCTGTCCCCCTTCACTCGGTGCGGACACGCTCCTTTGGCCTGTGGGGATGAGCGCCCTTCGCCGCGGACTGAAGACAGTCGGGCTGTTTTTCGAGCGCCGCCTTGTTATGCGCCGGAGGCACCGCCTTGGGCAAATAACACCCGTGGCTCACTGCCTGAGTTGGGTTAGTAACCCACACCTCCCACACGCGCGTGCGCAGGAGAGGAGAAGCACTACATTCGGATGTTTTTCAAGTGTCCGGACGAGTTGCGAAAAGGATGGGAGTAACGGCACGCCGTTCTCCCCCTCCCAGCTGTCATATGATACTGCGCGTAGGCCGCACGTAAACAGGTCTGAAATGCCAGAATGCTGGTTGGCTGCGTGTATCGAGTGATGCATGGGGCTTCTTTCTTTGGAGCCGTGTGGCCGATTTCGTGTTTTTCAGGAGTCGATCAAAAGGTTTTCCTCGGAAGAGCGTGAGAGTGAAGCGGCTCGCAGACAGAAGCGGAAAAGTTTCGTTGCCCAATCGGCGATCGGGGTTGCAAGATTGTTTCACGAGTCGGTCGGAGTGCGTTGGCGGCAGACGTTGCACGCCCAAGTGCCATGTGACTGCCAAGGCACTGCAACGCTTCATCGTTGGAGATGCGCCTCCCGGGTGGCTCTGTCGCCCCGGTCTGCTATCTCGCCGACGTACAGCGTGCCTAATGAACGAGACAACCAGACACGGTGACGAAACAGCAATGATCGATGGAGCTGTCGCACGCGAGCGCACGTACACGACGAACACGTGGCGTGGACAGTGATGCCACTTCCGCGGTGGTCGTTAACACTTTGTTCAAGAAACGCCTTTACTTGCGCCACCGTTGCCGTTTCGAAACAAAATCCCCTCAGGCCTGGCCAGCATGAGTGGTGTTCGCACCAACTACTGCTTAACAAACGCACTGCGAAATGTTGAATGCCTGACAAGTCCAGAGGCGAGCGGTACACGAGCATTGGCGTTTTCATAGACCCAGGGGAATCCTCCAGCCTTCAAGAGTTCGGTGCCATCCAAATCACTCCATTCCGACGTCGCCTTGGCTCTCTGCACGCCTCGTGCGCCAGAAAACGGCTCGCCGAGCGCATTGTTGCATGCGCGGCCCTGAGTCTCGGAAATCGGCTACTCCGTACATGCACCTTGTAGCACAACACAGATTAGCGTCGAGAGGCGAGGACAAGGGAGTGAACCTTTGCAGCAGCTCGGCCGTTTAGGGCTCGCGTTAGCCAGTTACTGTAGCCCTCCTTCTCGTCCCTTCGCGATGATTTACCGGTGTCACGCCGTCTGGCCGACTCGCCCAGCTTGCGCGCGGCCCTTCCCTGCCGCCCTCACTTTTTCTACGCGTGTGAACTGTCCGAGACAAGCGTGCTTATTCTGCTGTTTACCCCTCCTTGAGCAGTCGGCAGCGGGTCCTCTTTCTCTCACGGAGCATGCCTCTCCCTCTCGGGCGGTCAGCGCCTAGGAGGAGGCCGTGGGCGGAGAACACCCGTCAGCCCCGGAGGCACTACGGTTAATCGCGGCTCGTAATCGGCGCCGCGCGGGGGGGCGTTCTCTCCAACGTGCGGCGCGCGTAACCAGCGCGCACCCGTGGGAGAAGGAGATCACCAGATGCGGGGCGTGTTCGGTTGGCCAGAACGGCGCACGGGGCCACGTGCCATCGCGTGACTCTGGCCACGCGGCGCTGTGGCCGCATGTATGCACCCTTCGGGGCCGAGCGACGGCTTCCGTTCTGCAACAGACGCTTCCGACCCCGGGGAAACGCGGCCGAGGCTGCCGGCCGTCTGGCGCTGCCGCCGGGGTAAACAAGAAGAAAAGCCGCCCGCCCGCGTAAGTGGTGTTATCTTACGGAGCCGCGAGAGTTGGTGTGTATATGCCCTGTAACGACCGCGCGAAAGCGCTGCTAGAACGCGGCACCTCACGCTCTCGATGGTCGCCCCCCTACGACCAGATGGATTGCGTCTAATGCGAAAGCGCTTCGGTAATCTATGCGTTCGACTGCATGCTCTACACTTGGTCAGCGTTAGAGAGTTTACCGATAGGCATTCCCGTGCATTCGCGAGAATCTCACTCTTTTAGAATGCCTGCGCGAGCGTGGGGACCAAGGAAAACCTTGTTGCCCGAACAACTCTCTCCTTCTGTCTATCTCTCTCTGCACTTTTTTCCAAGAGAGCTTCCACCGTTCCTGAATGCCCATTAAGCGCTTCCTGCAATGAAAAGAGTAGACCACACCTACGATTTGCTGTTCACAAACGGCCCAGGCGATCGGAGCGCACACCTAGTGGGTGTACTTGCAGGCAACGCAGTTTCGCCGTCCCTGCCCCGCAGCTTTCAAGGCCTCGGCGCGCTCAAAGACAAATGACGATGAGGGCTATGTTCCTATCCCGCTGCAGTGAAGATTGCCACGACCGATAAGCGGCTGGCGTAGCTTCCGATCAAGCCTAGAGCCGGCATCCTCGGCCATTGTTCCAGTGCCGTCAGCGAACCATCGCCCGAGTGCAATGAAAGGCGGCAACTCTACTTGCCGCGCTAGTGAGCTTCTCAAGCTGCACTGGCCATTATTTATGGTGCTGCGCTATCAAGTGCTCGCGCAAATAGCAGCGGGGAACCCCCTTGCACGGGTCTTAAGCAAAATCATCTACGGATCGCCCAAGGCGGTCGTACTATGGGGCACCAACGGCGACGCTTGTTGCGTGCCATGGAACTGTGTCAGATGCGCCACTTCTTTGTAGATCCTCGCTGGCACAAGATAGTCCAAAACTGCGTCCTCAAGACGGCCGATCAGTTAGGCTTGCAAGAGGCAGATCCTTGTGCCACCGCAACGACCTTAGAGGAAGCGTTCCAGGCAACGTCTGCCTCGGTTTCGGGTGAAGCCAAGGAAACCGATGTTGTTTACGTCCGCTGGGGCTGTCGCCAATGGTCTTCAGATTTCAATCGGCCCGTCGCGCTGTTGCGACCCGGAGGCCAATCCGGCGTCGGCCGACGGCCTTCCGCGCCGGAGGGCGGCGGTTGTATCCGTGTCCCGGCCGTTGCCCCGGCGGGCCCGCTCAGGGACGGACAGGGTCGCTGTCCTGGACGCATCCCCAGGCGCGACCTTGGCCGGAAACCCGGCTCGTGGCCCAAGCCCAGAGCCAAGTGGGCCACCGGCAGCAGGAATCCGGCTAATGATGTGCGGCTCCGTCAAAGGGGTGGGGTTGCGCGCGCTCTTACGTGAGCGGGATCGCAGACGGAGCGGCGGCCAGATTGGCGGCGACTGGGAAGGAGGTTGGCTTGCCTGGCAGCTTTTCTAGACTGCTTGGTGCTGCCGAACGCCCCGGGGCCCGCGGCGACAGAGGGCCGTTCATGCGCGCGTCCTTCCTCGCGCCCGTACATGCGTCCAGCAGGGCCATTTCGTAGCGCCGCTCGATCGGGGCGAGGGCGCGAGTGAGGGCTGGCTGGACAGCGAGAAAGGAGCGCGATGAGTAAGCGCCTCTGAGAGAGCGGCACTCCTCGGGCTACTACCCGCGCCACCTGCCACGCCGCCGCCGCCGCTGCACGCACCGGACTCGACGATGGTGCGCGGACGATGAGGCTCCATCATGGTAAGCACGTGCTCTGCTGCCGTCACGCCGGCTCGCGCGCCGCCTTCGCTGCTCGGGACGCTGCCGCCGAGCCCATGTCGCCGGCGCTGATTGCCGATTCTGTCCAGGAAGACTCGGTTTTCTCCTCCGGCCGCGGTGTATATTCCCGCATTTCCCGTGCGTGTTTACGGTGCACGCCGAGAGCGCCGGAACGCGAGAGCCGGTTTTAGAAGTTCGACGTCATTTTAGCGTCACTGATAAACGGACGATGCGGCAAAGAAAGCGCGTCGTAGGGTTTGTCATCAAATGCAAGGCGCCGCTCACCTGAGTGTGCAACCGCGCCGGTTTAATGAACAGTCGCCCCGAAGCCGGCCGCCCAGCGCACGCGCCGTTTCAGTGGTGGCAGTTCGCGCAGTGCTTCCAGTGGATATAAGTGAACGTAGATGTCAGTGCTGAAAGACTTGCATCCCTCATCAAGATGTGGCCGACGCCTGAAGGGGAAGTGCGCCGGTACGTGAACAGTGACGTTCCTTCTCTGTAGACGTGCCCTCATGTGTTTCGAGCGTTGTCGTCGCTTGTGGGAATACGTTTCGGTATATCTTTCTGCTGCAATGTTTGATCAAGACGGAATTTTGAATGCGGCTGTTTTCTCCCATAGAAAGCGCAACATCCGTGCCCTGGGTGTTGTATAGGAGCAGCGCTTGTCAATGACACGCACTGTTGCTAGTTGATTCACTCGGAAGTCGGTGTGGCAGGCGTGCACATAGGTGATTGGTACGTAACTGTGGTCTTGGAATTTCGGCAGGTAACGGCTATCTAGGAATTGCTGTACCTTATGTGACTGCGATGTTTGAGGACCGTGCTATATTACCTTTGACCTGTGCAGACAAGTGATTCGTATAGTTTATATTCTAGCTGGGAGCCATTTGTAGAAAAAAAAAATGCTCACTGGGGACATTATTCTGCCGCAAACTAAGACAGTATCGAACCATTCGAATTAGCCCGTTGAAAACAACTCGGCTGTCAAACCGCTCAGGTCATTGCCCGGAATGACCACAGCAAGTGTGCACCGCAGACTAATTCGCTACAGCACCACTACTTTGTGTCAGCCAGCACTGCCTCCCCGCCACCACAACATAAGAATGACGCCCAACTCAGGCGGGAACGAACGAATGCTCTTTCTGAGCGGTTTCTACGTCACCTGTAGAAGAAAGATGCACCAGCATCACGAGCTGCTGTATCTTCATTCTGCGTATTCTTGCCCGCGTGGATTACAGTCACGTAAAGTTAGCTTCCGGCCCAGATTTGTTGTCATTGTTAGTTTCGTGCAGGGGCTATTTTCCATCTGTTATATTTTATTCCACAGTGCTCTTTGTTGATCTCTCGCGAAAGCATCTGATTATAATATGAAAACTTCCGTTTTTTTTTCTTTTCGTTCGTTTCGCGAACTGGAGGTCCATATGTTCTTGCCCGGATGGAATTTTGTCGTTGCAAGCGATGAAAGGAGCTGTAGTTAACATGAAGCTTTGCGTTAATTTTGTTTCGGCTAAGTACGCGTTTGGTATTCGTCTGTATAGTTAGGACTTGAATTATTTGCTACTGGAAACAGAGAGGGCGGCAACAGGAAAGCTCGGTCTGGTTGGCTCCTCGTACACGGGGAATATGTGCGCGGACGTAAAGAGCGGACAGTGTGCTCATACATATACGCTGGCTATTGTTTGAATGCATCACCTAGGTAGCAAAGCAACTAATTTCAACCTTCGCACGCAGCGTAGATGGGATAAATTACTTACCGTGCATGCATGCCTGAAAAGTTTATTCCATTCGAAAGCGAAGTCGACGAGCCGTAGTTCCTCACGCAGCGAGACCGAGTTTCCAGCTCGTCGCCAACTTGTTTACTTGGCGCCTTCCATTTCCACAAAGCTTACGAACCGCGGTTTGTCCCTTGTTCTGTCGACTTCACTGATGATGACCCTGAATTTTCGGTCGGCGCGGTACGCGTTTTGCAAAGAATGCGTGCGAGATTAAATATGAGCCTTTATCTACGCTGTACGTATATGCGAGCCCCGTTGTCGAAACGAGGTTACTCTTACGAGTTGAACAGCCTTGTCTTGCGGGAAGGCTGCTCGCTGGCCCTTGTTAGGCATCAGCCTTGCCGGAACCAATGCGTTCTCGTCTTCCGAGGGCTTCAAGCCACCGGACCAACCGCGAGTGCTTCGTTCGACAGCTTTTGTTTCAAGTCGTTGCTTTTGGAATGCAAGATCAATCAATCAATCAATCAATCAATCAATCAATCAATCAATCAATCAATCAATCAATCAATCAATCAATGTTTAATGACATAAGATAGGTACATGTTTGTTTTTATACAGGTGGGGCACGAGTTGTGGAAGGAGTCTTTTGATTGGATTTTTGTGTATTTTAATGATGAATTAACCACATAATTAACGCATTAGTCAGAAACTCTAGAATGAGCCAGCGGCTCGAGTTTTCTCTCTTTCTCAGACTGTCTTTGGTAATGGCTCATCGCATTCATATTCGTTGTTTGTGAGAAGATTGACTCCCATTCAGATGACTATAATCGTACAGTCAGGTCTACGTGTAATCAATAAGAAAGATAGAAAGTGGAGTCCTTTTGGCTAAGACAATTTTTTCAACCTGTGCATGCGTTAGAACGGTATCGGTAGTCGGAAGATTGAAGCTCAAACCCCAGGTTTTTTTATTCACTCGTTGATTTCCACGAATTTTTATCGCGCATATGATAAGATTTGATAAAACTGAGACTTAAACTAATGTCGGCCTGCCTAAATAGGAGAACTACGTCATGCAAGGCAAGCGGAAGGAGGAACTATAGTATAGGCGTTGCTGGGCAACTGCATCTCTGTGGTTAAGATATCCCTTTGACTAACCTGGCCAAGGGTTCGCGTCAGACAAAGGAGCTCGGACGGAGGATTGAGTGGAGGGTGTAGCATGCGCACCAGTTGCCAGAGGTGGCACCCGGACTTGGAGGCTCGCTTTCTTCTCGGGCCTCCCTGTCTGGACGAGATGGGCACCGCGGAGGAGACCGCTCGCTGGAGGGTGGACTGGGCCGACAATAACAGCGAGACCGCACGCACGATGAGAACGCGGAAGGATGGATGTGCGGCGGCCACTTAGGCTGAGACGGCGACGTCCCACGGCGCACCGTAAAGGGACGACCGCACTAACGAGCGCGCCCGCGGGAGCTCGGCGTGCGTGCGCGGAAGCCCTGTACTTTTCGCAGTCGCCGCGAAAGGGTTGGCCGCCGCAGACACCTCCGCCGCAGCAGGGGCCGATTAGCGGGGCCCGGCAACGAGCGCGCGGCGGCGACTGGTTCCCCGCGCCGCCGACGGCATTAGGCGCCAAATTAGACTGCGTGGGTCGGGGCTCCGATTCGCGGGGCCGATAAGCGCCGAAAGCGCCCGCCTCTTCTTCCAGGGGCCGCCGTGGGAAACGCGCGGTTCCGGCCCAGACTCGCCGCGCGGAGGACCCGACCTGGCCGGCTGTCTTGCGTAGAGGGAGAAAACGGATATAACGAAACAGTCGTCCTCCGGCGTATTAAGACGGCAGCTACTCAACCTGCTGCCCCACCCTCGCCACCCAGAGCTCGCCTAAGACGACACGTGTTGACTGCGCAGCACCAGGAGAAGCGCCGCAGGCACTGAACCCATGCATTTGCGGGCGCACCGTCGAGAGGCGCTTTATTAAAAGCGTTTAGGGGCGGCTAAACGCGCTCAATCACGACGTTCATTTCGCACTGAGCGTGCGCTCGCCGGGGAGATAGCGAGAGGGGGGACGCGTCACGACCGCCGCGCGTGAAACCGCTCGGCGATTCATGCCCTTCTCCGGCGGCTACTCACTTTACGCACGTCCCCCCCCCCCCCCCCCCCCCCCCCCCCCCCCACCCCCCCCCCCCCCCCCCCCCCCCCCTCCCAGTCAGTTGGCTCGTGGCTCACGTGCGGCGGCTTCATCGGCGAGGTCCCCGTATCGTTTCGCGTTCGGAACGTTTAGTAGGCTTTGCAAACCGATGAGCTGCTGCACGCGCAAACGTGGCATTAGCGAAGGGGAACGCTACGGAATGATGGTACTCGGAACTCTGTTCCGCGCGATAACGTCGATCGAACCGCTTGTACATGAGTTAACCAGCTAGTCATCGTGGTTGTATTTCTTTTTGAAGACACTGACTCTAAGGTTGCTCGAATACTCTGGCAACCATAGATGTCTTTATCTGGTCGAGGACGATATCCTGCAGGGTATTCAGCTTGGCAGTCCGGTTGCGCTCGTTTTTCCTCTGGCTGAAGCAACTAACCTGGAGCGACTTCATCATCGCCGCACGTTTCTTTGCGCTGTAAGAAGCGGGAAGTGATACGGTATCCCAGGGAGCTCGGATGGCTTCGTGCTACGCGCAAGATCAAAGCGAGCAGGCTTGAAATGGCCATTCGCCAATGCCTCTTCGGGATGTAATGACGGAGTAAGCGTGGAACGGGCAGTGTGTTGATACGAGCTGGGCATGCTTCATCAAAGTATTCAAGTGGACCAGTAGCTTATGAAACGCAGCGTGCGAATTGTTTTTGTAGTGATTGATGAGGTGAATCTCGAAGTGAGCGCGTCTCTTGTTGACTTTAAGAAGAGCAAGAAATGGCACGATGGGCTGTCCGTTAATGACTCGGACAACACGGGGCACCGAGACACGCACGCTGTGCTCCAACAATGCAGTGGCCGCCACGTATGGGCGAAGCGACGAGCGCGGGGCCCGCCAGCCGCGAACTGTAGGCGTGGTCACATGCACCCGAGATCTCGTGCCGATAACCGCGCTGACGTGAGGTGCGGGCATGCGCTCGCGACGCGAAAGAAACGTTCGGCCCCCCTCGGTTCGGTCAACCAACGCTGGGCGCGAAGGCCGCGCGCTGCTCCCGTTGTGCCTAATTGCAGCGCTTCGAAACTGCGCGCCCGTCTCGCTAGCCGCGCCAAAGATATATGGCTCCAATCATTCTCTCGATCGTCACGGCTCCCAAACGAGCCGCTCCTTACCGGCCGCGCCACTGCTGGCGCGTGCTGCGCTCCGATTTTTTTTTCTCCCTCCCATTATTCGCTTTTTGATTCTGCAATCCGGTCTCGCCAAAGCCACGAGGGATAGAACTGAGTGAGTACGCCACCGTGGAAGGCCTTATCTATGCAAAGAGGCGGGCCCTGCTGGGCGCGCGCGGGTCAGGGCGAGGAATTCGGTTGTGAATACGAGCCTATTGCGAAGCGCGGCCAGGAGGGGAGGAAAATAGCGAATGGGAAAGCAATTACCCGGTCCTTCTGCGTTTGTCATCGCTCTCTGGTTTCGATTACTCCTCCTTAACCCGCACCCTCTTATGTGTTTTTCCTTCCACGCCTCCGTACCAAGGCTGACCTGTGAAACTCATTTCACCTGTTCGGCTATTCAGAGCTACTGAGTGACCGTGAAAAGCGTTCCCTCCGCTACACTGACAAGTGCAGAGCTTCATTCGACCTCTGCAGCTACGCATTCTCGCAGAGAATAGGAACCCTTTTATCATGCTATCTGCAAAGCTCTGTCGATCCGCTTCGCCCAAGCAGCGCTCTTGACTTGGCGCAGAGGACCAGGTGGCTAAATACCAGTCCTGATTATATTCAAACTCGATACAGTGTGCTTCATCGCGCATTTATTTGAGAGGCTTTAACCGTTTCAAGTTTTCTCAAAACAATTTATCACCTTCCGGAATTTTAAAGAGTACAAAGTTTGGATTCAGGTGGTCTGGTAAGCGATGCGCAAAGATTAGGGTTACGCAATTACAGCGCACTTTCAAATGAGGAGTCTGGCCGACCTGGTGATGACGGTCCGTTTCCTGGCGTCTCCTAACGCATGTCGAAAGGTGTTGCGTTCCGTTAACCTCATTGTTATCGTAGAAAAAAAACTTGCTGCTTTTCCCACACCTCAGTCATGGCACGTGCGCTAAGCGATCTAGTCACCCAATTCGGCCGGCAGACGCGTCGGCAAGCGAAAGCAACGACCTCATTATGGCGGCGCTATGGGCTCTGAGCGCGCTGTCCCGCGAGCGGAAGGAGCCTTTCGCCACGTCGCTATTGTGCGTAGCGGGTTCCCTCTGCCCACCCGCATACGAGCAGCGGTTCGACCCAGAAGGCAAGCTTAGTCAGCGCGCCCAGTGAGCCGTGGCGGGCAGAGGCGGCGCGAGTGGCGAAAAAGAAAGCGCGCACAGCTGAGAAGAGGTGTGTCGAGACGGGCGCCTCTGGCGTACGAGGAGGAGGCTGCCCGAGGGCCAAAAATAAACCGAGCGCGTACATCCCGGATCGGACTTCTTTTGTGGCATTGCGTGTGACGCAACGCGCGCGGGGAAACACACAGCGCTAACTTTCCGATCCGAAAGGCGACCTTCGTCGCTGGGTGCGCCGGCCGGTCGCCAATTAGCGGTGTCACGTTGCGGCGCGTGGCCGTCGACCAGCAGGGCTGTTTTGGTCGCTGGGCCAAGGGTCTTTTTCGGGTTCACTGCGTCGGCCCGCGCGCAGCCTTGAACAGCACAGGTGCGCGGAGGGGCATCCACCGCACGGCTCTAAACAGTGGCCTCTCCTCAGCATCGCTGCCCGAAGTTCGGCCCTTTCCCCCTGCAGGCACGCCGTTTGCGAAGCGGGGCTGACCAGGGCGCACAGTTTCTGAACCTGTCGGCGACGCGCTCTTCCTCGTGTCCGTTAAGGAAACCCACGCGACTGGTGCGGCCGCCACTGGCGGAGCGGTGTTTTCCCAGCGCCGTTGCGGTCTGTAAAACTGACGGCATTTCTGAGTACTGTGCCGTCGTCGATTGCACGCGATAAAGCACGAGCAGGGGAGAGGCGCCTTTTGCTGCTGCATTTTCTGCGCTGGTGGCAAAACGACTGATGACCTAATGGAAGTGTCCCCGTCTCGTCTTCGGAGATTCTTTCCTATCCACCAATGCGAGGGAGCTTTACGGCCGCAGAGGGTAGCGCAAAGGTGCTGAGAATTGGCGCTCAAACAATTGGCTGTCATTCCCCAAGCGCCGCTTCCCGATTCGGTGTCCCCTCGGCGACCGCTGCGGCGTCGTCCCTCTTAAGCCATCGCGTGCCATAAATTAGTGACGCCAGGGCCGCCACCGCTTTACGATTGCACGCGACCGGCGGCGGAGGCGCGAGCCGGACGGTGCGCCCGGAGGAGGGAGCTCGCCCCCGCTGCGCCGGTGCCATACGGGAAACGCGCGCCAGCCCGTGGTCCCAATAAATACGCCAGCGGCGGCTTGTCAACGGCCGACCGTCCCAGGGACACCCGGTCAGCACCGCGCTCCCCGCCGATCCCGCGGAATGCCGTTATTTATCGGCACCGGGACCAGGTGTTACAGGCTGGATGCTAAAGCTGTCAGGCCGGCCCATCGGAGGGCCAGACGCCGCCAGGGCCACTTCTCCCGAGGAGGCCGCCGAAGGGGCTGCCCTGTCGGAGACCTCGACCCGCCGCCGCCGCGCACACGCCCAGCGGTCGAGCCCCATTTCTGTCTCTGCCGCGGAGATCAGTGCGAGCCATCTCGGCGGAACTGCGTTGGCCGGACGCTGTTGTCGCGGGCGCTTTCACTGCCGGCCGGTGACGCGCTGATCGATGCCGCGTTCATCTCGGACTGTGAGGAGGCAGTTCCCTCTGCGTTTACACACCGCGCGATGAATGCAGTGTAGTGTGCATACAATTACGGTTACTTTTCTTGTCTGACCTTGTTTATTGTCAAACTGTGTAACAACGGCTCGGCTACACTAGAACTGCAGATAAATTAACGCGCACATTTTTTTTCCCTTGCTGGGGGTGCAGAGTTCACCTTGGTCTGACTGGGTTTCCTTATCCGCACTGCACATGACGCATACGCTGCGTATGGGCATAATGAACCAAGCTGTGTCGAAGCGTTTTTTTTTTCTTTCTGTGTCATCTATACGCATCGGTGGGCTCATGTTTCCAATGCGTGAGTTCGGTGTAGTCTCTATTTTGTCAGCATGCTTTGTTTTGTGTAGTACATAATTTTCAGTTGTTCTAGAGGGCGCAACGAAAAACTTACTCTCTCGTGTATTGGCTAAAGTGTCACTATGTCCCACAGCAAATACCGCTGTGTTAAAATCTACCCTGAATCGAAAAAAAAAAAGACATGGTGCTGGTCAAATATATTCTTGCTTCATACCTATAGTGAGGAGTTGCGAAAGGTGCAAAAAGAAAAGAAACCGAAGAGAAAGAAAAGCGAGGTCGTAGTCTTTTTAAACAGTTTGTACAGCACCTTCGTGCACTCTGCGCACATGTAACCCTTGTTTGGCGGGCGCTTGGGTCATCGTCTCGCTTCTCCTCCGCTCAGGCTACTCATGTCACGCGATTAAGCAATCGTCTCGTCATACACCACAATCGGCCAACGCGGTGGCCGTTCGAGGATCGAACTCACGCACGGAAACATACGAACAGGTTTGTATATCTGGTGGCGGGGACCTGTTGGAAACACAGGCGAGGACGTGCGTCCAAGTCCCACGTTGCAAAATCAGTGTTCGAGGAAGCGGGCCAAAGATGCGGCTCCATCGGTGGCCAATAATACCTCCCGGAACTGGGCGCGCGCGCGCGCGGCGGGGCTTTCCGCGGGACGTCCCGCAGCCACCTGTTGCGCGTCCTGCGCGCGCGGCGGCGCGCGGCCGTCTGCGCGAGCTGTGCCGGCGGCGGCGGCCCGTGCGTGGCGCTGCCGTCGCCAACCTGCGCGCGAGCTCAATGAACACACCTACGGGGAAAAAAGCCCGCTCTTCTTTCGAAGGCTCGCCGCCCACGTGCGGGGCGGGCTCGGCCGGGCGGCGGGCCAATGGGCGGCCGCACCTGCGGGGCCCGGCCAATGACGGCGCCGCGCCCCTACGTCACATCCACATCCGGGGCGGAGGGGAGGGAAAATGGGCCCTTATCTTTTTATGAACAAGTTGCGGGAAACATGCACGCCATTTGTTTGAGATAAGCGTCATGGAAGCATGAAATCGAGAGTAGCGCGTGTCCCCGGGAAGGAGCCATGCTGCGCCGCGCGGCCCTGGCCCAGCTGGGCCCACCACCGACCGGCGTCTGTACTGCTGCCCGCAGATACCAGGACCTGGGTCACAGTGCTCGCCGTGCTGTTCCACTCCACCATGAGTGCGCCCGTGTCGCGGTCCGGAGACAACGACCACCCGCGCTGGGTCAACCCGTGCAACCTGCCCGACGACGCCAGCGGACACTCGGGCCACCTGAGCCGGGAGGCCGTACGCAGCATGCTCGACGCCGTGGCCAACCGCGCCCGGGTCGCCAGCGAGAAGGCCGACGAGGAAAAGCGCAGATTTGTGAGTACCCCGTCCCGCCGACGACGACGACGAGGCGCCCGCGAGCTCCACTCGCGAGCGCCCCGGCGTCCGAAATCGGCTCTCTGGGCGTCCTTCGGCGCACCAGGAGCGTGTCAGCGACCGCCTTGTTTTCATCCCACCAGCGCAGCAGCAGCACCAGAGGCTGGCAGGCCGCCAGAGACCCAGATGCATAAGAGATGATCACTGTGTTCGGGGAATGCCATTAGCGCACCGCATTGGGCTTCGGGGAAGCTGCGCTGCTCAGGGAGGGCAATTACTGGCCGGGAACGTCAGGCCGCTGTCACCGCTGCTGCGCCGTGGAAAGCGAGCGCCTCCTTTTTTAAGCCCGTCGACGTGCGAAGGCGGCGGACGAAAGAAAGGGGGCGTGACGCTAGTGTTGCATGTGCTCGCTCTTCGCGTCTGCGGGTGGAGAGGTTTTAAAGGGCTGTGTTTCGATGGCCGGCCGCTGTGCTGACTGTCAGCATCGTTTCGACCAGGTCACAAATTGCTTGGCACCTGTTCACGAGAGACAGTCACCGAGGGCAGATTCTGCTGTTTCAGTCGAGGGACATCTCAGCCACCTTTCCTCCCCAGGCAGTTTACTGTCGATCAACTGCGCTGAAACTTGCGTCGCGAGCAGTGTCAGTCACGTTTATCACGGCCGTAGTTCAATCAGTGCCAGATCCATTGAAGAAAGCGCGCTTCCTACGTTGTCACGAGTATCAGTAGCACTGATTTTTTTTTCATTCATTCGCCCTGTCCCCCAAATTCTCTGACAAAAGCAAGGTGGAGCACCGAGAAGCTTTCCGCGAGTAATTAGTCCGCGCGATCAAGTATAATGGCGAAGTAGCAGAACTATCCCGTGCGATCAGTTTCCCCGCTGCGTGAAGAGGGTGATCGAGCGTTCCTCTCGCCGGCTTTTCTCTGATCTCGTTATTGCTGGAAGAGGGTGTGCGGTGTGTCGCCTTCTTTACCTCCGGCACTCATGCGATGCGTGCAAGGCTGCACCACGCACGCGTCGAGCGCATCCTTTCGGGCTGGCATCGGCGATTGCCACCGCCGGGGGCTTCCCTGCGATTCGTTCCGCCAAGCTGCAGACATCGGCACGCGCCCCGCACCGCGAGAATCACGGAGCGAGCGACCGTCGCCCCATTGAGCCGAAGAGGGATTTTCGGACGCGCGCGTCAGAAAAAAAAAAAAAAAAAAGCACTCGCTGCGTGTTGCGCACTCTCTCTCCCCTTTTACTCGGAAGTGTCGTGCGCCTCGCCTGCGCGGAGAGTGACGGGGTGACAATCACCGTCGCCAGGTACAGAGGTAACTGAGAGGTTAAGAGCGAGTATGTGTGCACTTTGACGCAAAGGAGGCCTTCTCGAAGTTTTCTCAGTCAAATTAGTGTATTTTATAATTATTCTCAGTTAAGGGCTGTTACAACTGCAAGCCGTTTTCTGCCAGGCAGTCGCGGGCTACCAAGGTGGCGTTGACGAACCTGCAATCTTAATGCGCATCTGCAA
This sequence comes from Amblyomma mixtum, assembly GCF_055824585.1. Classification (NCBI taxonomy): domain Eukaryota; kingdom Metazoa; phylum Arthropoda; class Arachnida; order Ixodida; family Ixodidae; genus Amblyomma; species Amblyomma mixtum. Next base: position 44,952,146 of record NC_143014.1, read on the forward strand.
GTCGTGCTACTGTTTTAGGTCCATTCTTTTACGGTCGCTCGCCGCTTGCCTCGACAGTGGTGAGCGTAAATAGGAGTATAAATCGCTCGCGCGACGTCCGTGACTCATTCATGTGGATGGTCCTCTGCTCGTAACTACAGCCGGCACAAAAAAATATCTCCTCAGGCGCACATGGTTCGGGAGAGCTTTAAACAGCGTCTGCCATGCGAAGCGGCTTTCTGCTCTTCGAGAAGCTCGCACCGTTCCATCTGCGCCGGTGGTCCCTTTAAGCATGCATACAGTGGTTAGAAACCTTTCGAAGCGGTTCAGTATTGGCCATTAATACGCAGCCCTCTTCGCGAATGCCCCGAAAAGTTACTGGCTTGCTAGGTTGTAAAATAGGGAAATACGTTGTTTTTTTTACCCTGCATGGAGATTCAGAATTCAAACAGCATTGCAAAAGTCTCAAAGCTCTGTCCTAATTGTATTCATGCCGGTCTCAATGTGCGCTGCGCAATTTTGACTGCCTCTTTGTTTTGCATGTGCAGCGTTAAAGTTTAGAAGGGTAAAATATTAATATTCAGCTTAGCAGTGTCGTAAATGCGCTGTTGGGGAGAAACTCTAAACGCCAAGTCATAATCGTCTCATATGTCTAGCATATTTAATTACACGGTCTCCTCTATTCCTGAGGTTTTGCCAGTAGAAGCAGTGTGGAGTTTCATGTCGATGCATAAGCTAAGGAAGGGTTGTAAACGCGCGCAGTTCAAATCATTTCTCGACCCAACCTGTGCGATGTACCACCGTCGGTTCTTTAGAAAAGTATGTAGTGCCGACGATGTTCGAGAAACACCCGACGGGAAGGAGCCTCCAGTTCCGCTCTCGCAGACGACAGCAGGAAGGGGACACGCCTGGAAAACAGTCGTTTTCCGCAGAGAGTGAAGGAGCAGTTTGCGGGAAGGGGCATACCGGAATCGTTCCCGACTTCCGTGCGCCCCAGTGTCGCGTTGCCCCCGCGGCGGCCGGGTCGGTAATCGCGCCGGAGAGAACCTCAGGTCGTCGACGCGCAGTGCGGCAACCGGGCCCACCACAGGCGCGGAAGAGCCCCGAAGGGGTCGTTTGCGAAACGCGCCGGGTGCAAGAACCATAACACTTCCTTTCTGGATGTCGTCCAAAATTGCCGCCATTGACCGGCTTGGCACGCGAGCAGCGTTGAACGGGCGCCCAGCACCGGGTCAGCCGCGTTGGCGTGGCGCTCTCTGCCATTCACCTCGCGCGCCACCAGAACCGTGGCCAAATATAGCCGTTGTACGCACAATGCGCACGGGACGCCGTGTTTACTGCGGGCCTTCCGAGGTCGCTAGCACCGCGGCCCGCTGGCTTCCGCGCCGAAGCCCCAGGCGCGGACTCCGCGCGACAACAGCGGCGGCTTTGTCGACGCCTCAATGGGGCGCGGGAATCTGCTCAAGGCGAGCGGAGCACGCGCGCTCAAGGGCCCCGCTGCTGCGCGAGCACGCGTTGGCCCCGCCATTTTGTTTTCGTGCGCGGGCTTGTTTTGCCGCCCATTTTGTGCTCTCTGTCGTCTGACAAAGCCAACAATGAGATCGTGACTTGTAGTAAAAACACGCGTGGGCGGCCTAGAATAAACGCCACTGCTTCCTTTCTCGCGCTGGGCGTCTCAATCCGGCGCTGCCCTGAGCGTTGACGAAGTCGCAGTTCTGCCCTTGGCGTCGGTGAACTTGGCGCTTTTCTTTGGAGGCTGCCTCGCTCTGCCCACGCGCGTCTGCTGCAGCTGCCACTGCAGGGCCCCTCTTTTACGAACCGTTTTGTACCAGGCGTTGACCACTAAAAATACCCTAAAACATCGAGAAGACGCCGGCCGTTGCGCGTCTCTGAGCGCAATCTGAAGGGACAGGGGCCACTGTAGAGTTTTCTTGTCCACATATGTTCCACCTGTGACGACTCCGAGCTGCATCAGTCAAGCGTCGTCGGCAAACAGTGCACTGTCGGTGCATTTGCGACAGGCGTGCAAAGAGTTGCTCTGTCTCCGCAGAAGTTGACTTGAGTCTCCCCTACCCCCGGAGGGCAGGGGCGATTCCCCGCGTCTCGCAAGGCAGTAATCCTCTCAGCGCACCCGTGCGCCCTCAATGGGCGCAGTGCAGCCCTCCAACGAGACAGTAAAGCGTCTCGGGCGCGCGCATAAAAAAGGGGGCCGAAGAGAAAGCGCCGCTCAAGGACTCTGTCGCTAATCCTCGCGGTGACGTGCGCCGCGAGTGATTTTGAGGAATTTTAACGACCATGTTCGAGGCGCGAACGACAAAGCGCCAGATCGCACCGGTGGTCGGTCGAACGGAGGCTTTTCCGCCTTGTTTGTGAACGCGTCGGCCTAGGCGAGGGGCGGGCGCGACTCCGCACCATTCAGAGGCTCGTTAAAGCGCGCTATAAAAACGAGCTTGAGGCCTCTCTTCGTTCTCGGCTGAACACTGGCTGGGCGCGCGCTGCTGTTTATCGCCTCCCCTCCTCTTGTTCGCCGTTTAAACTTTCAAATCGGCCTCGCGGCTGGAACGTCCGCAGTCTGCAGGCCATTTATATTGTTTCTTCCCGACTCTATCGGCGACGCAGATCTGACTGGAGAGCACAACTTGGATACAAGTCGGCGAACACCCTTACGCGGGGCAACAATCTGAGGCCATGATCGGGCGCTCCTGCGGCACAAATTCTGGAAGATAGTCCGGCCGCAATCTTCCCATGTACCCGCACATGTGCTGTCTCCCCGGCGCTGTCATTTTTTGTTTTTTTTAGCGGAGAGCCTGCGCTCGTTGTTCAGTTTCAGTCGCGAGCAGGAACGGGTTAGGCGGGAAGCGTCGCGCCCCACGGGGCAGGCGAGCGTCGCCCCGTGGGTCGCGAGTTCGCCCGCGCACCGGTGCGAGCGCTCTGTCTGGATGCGACAATGGTGCGGGTTCGAACGCCTCTGCCGGCGGCTTTTGACCGCGGGAGACGGCGACAATCGGCGGAAGGGACCTCGTCAAACGTTGCCGCCTTCCGTGCGGCGAAAGCTAGTGCCCTCAAGTCCACGGGTTCGTTTCAGCTCATACGGTTGGCGGCGCCATTCGCTTACACGAAAGTTGCGGCTGTCGGGCATACAGAGTGAATTCCCTCTTGCAGGCAAAAATGAAACTGCGCTCTGACGGGACGGATTACTCGCTGTGCGGTACTCGTTCCCGAGTCCTATCGCTGTTTTTCCCAGCTATGATGCACCTCTCGCCCAAGGTAGGAGCCTATCGCCGGCATGTGCCAGGCTTGCCTTGGCACCGGCAGCCTGACTCATGCCGGGAGAGGAGAAAAGTCTCCGGCGGCGCGCGTGATTTGGGAGACGAAAAGAAACAATGAGCGACGGCGCGTAACTCCTCCAGGCTTAGTCGTAACCCACTTTCATTCAAAGTGGACGCAGTCAAGGTCAACGCCCTTGCGCGGCGCGTTTCGAATCGACCCGGTCGCCCTTGGGGGGAGCGGCGGGTCCGCGTGGTTGGAAACTTGGAGCGCGGACACATAACCCGTGCCGCCTCCGGGCTGTGTGCGCTCGTTGACGTCCAGCACCGATTTCGGTCGATCGTGACGCGTTTTCCATTAGAGCGCGTCGCGAAGCTGCCGCCGTTGCCCGAGGGCTGGCGACTCTCTCGGTGACGCGTTCGGATATCGAAAGTGCTCGCTCGAAATTTCCCGGACAGCGCTTGCCCTTCGTCTTGCTCCTGCGCGTGGCTGAGGCTGACCGGCAACGAAGCCAGCTTCGGGGATTTCTAAAATAGGTAACCGCGTGCAGGCCCGAGAGGGGAGGGAAAGCGCTCGTTGCTTTGCAGCATCGTCTGGCATAGGCTCGCGTTAGCACCCAGGGCTTTCTCACCCCCGTAACCATTCTTGTTTTCACCGAGTGGCGCCGCAGTTGTCTTCGGGCAATAACTGCGGTGAGGCACTTGGTAGCTGCCGGTGGGGAGTGCTGTGGAGGCGAGAAGAGCCAGCTTTGTCGTCTGTAGCGTGTAATCAGTCGTCTCCGCCGCAATGCGTGTTGTTTTCTGATCCGTGGTAATCGTTCTCGGTTGTCGGGTGTACTATGTCGAGCCTCTCATTATGCATGCAGAGGTTTGGTCCGCTGTTTCTCAGGCCGTTGCCACATCTGGCAACGTAAACAGCCGAATGGGCTATGTATGCAGTTTCTGCGTAGAACGCTGCTTACAGCGTCGGGCAATCCAGCTTTCTTCGGGGCGGGGGGGGGGGGGGGGGGGGGGGGGGGTTCTCGGTTAGGCGCTGATGCTTGAAGGCAGGTCATTGTCAGACGTTCGAATCTAAAGCGTCCAGAGGACAGATTCGCTTACGGTGTACGCGATTTCTCGTCCGTTCGGCAGTAACGACAGCCGTTTCTGTCCGGAGACGACCCTTGGTCAGCGAAAAGTCAAGAGCTAGGTGTTAGCCCCCGTCAGCAAAAAGACTGCGACAGACACTCTTTTTAGCCTGCGTTATTTCAGTTATTCCCTGTATCTATCTGGAGACGTTCGCAGCGCTGCCGAGCAACCACTCTGATCCTGCGCTTCGGGATCCCTTTTACCCGTCGGCACACGAGTGTCGCTGACTGCCGGGCACAGGGGGCGCGGTGAGCAGCAGCAGGGCTGGTCGTCCACCCACGGACTTTCCAGGAGCGGGCCCACGCTGTCGGGCAAGCACCGGCACGTTAACCCCGGGCTCTTGCGGGGCAGGCGGATGCTTCGCGTGAGCCTTCCGGCGGCGCCCCGCGCAATGGCGTGGGAGCCGAGGCTTGGCCCCGCCGGCAGAAACACCGGCGCCGCGTCACGCGCTCGCACACACCCTGGACGCGATTAAGCGGAATCGCGCGACGGTTGCTCGGAAGAGGACGATCGCAGCAACGAGCCGCGCGGCTCCTTCCCCGGCGACGATCGGATCCGCGTCGGAGCAGGAAGCGTGGTGGCGTAAAGTCGGCGCCTACCAATGCTGTCGTAGGATCGGCGCATGTGAGCTGATCGGCGCGCATTTGCTCTCGTGCCACCGGCTCTGCGGGAAATGCCGTCCTCTCAGAACGCAGCTCTCCTCGCGAGCGCTTGGCGCCAATGCGCGCGGGTACTGGAGAGTTTCGCCCGTTGGCCGCCGGAACCTAGCGTACAACGCTCCTGGGTAGGGTCGCACGTCTCGCCGCAGGAGGAGACAGTCACTGTGACGAAGCGAGCGACGGGCCGCGTGTCCCCCCAGCTGGCGTGCGTGATCTTCCGCATGAACGGTCCGAGAGACGACTGTGCGTCGCGCGTGGGGGCAGGCACGAAATGGGCGCCTTTATGCAAATACGTCACGTTCACCGCTCAAAGGCGCACCGCGCCAGACGCGGTCGCGCGGCGTCGAGCTACCCGTCTTCCATGCCGTCACGTCTGGAGCACGGGAACGACCTGGGCGCGCCCCGCATAAGATGCATGCGCGGAACACTGCTCTTCCAGGAGTTGGGCGCAAGGCCGCGCGCGGTTCACGGGCGGCTTCCTGTAGTGAGGAGCGCGGCCTTCGGGAGGATTTCGCGCCCGCTGCTCGCGCCGTTGTGCGAGGAGGGTGGCTTTCGAATCCGCTCTGGTTCGTCTGGAAACTGCGCGTGCCTGTGATGTCTGGGCGGACGAATACCGACTAACACGGAGCATTAGGCTCGTTGTTGTTGGAAATGGACATCGCGTACATCCGTGCAGGACCCGCAGCAAGTCTCACCCACTGACCTGTCTTTGTTCGTGTACTTAGCTGTACTTGCCGCGTGCAACGCACCGAGCTACCGTCTTCGGGAACGTGGAGAGGGCGCAGGGGCGCGCGCGAGAGGACACTGTGGTAACAAAGCGGCGACGGCGAGCAGCCGCGAATGTTTTGCTTCCGCGGAGCGTAGAAAGCGTCTGTAACCATTGTGCGTCCCCCGGAAAGTGAGACGCAGGTGTTCGCTTGTCACCGTGCGGATCAGCCGATGAGGTCATACTCTCATTAAACTCCTTCAGGTGTGACAGCGTGCGCGCACGCTTCGGTGCGCGCGTTCCTCACCGCCCTGACGCATGCATCGACTCCCGCCCCAGTCACCGCGGCGCCTTTTGTCACCACGAATAGCCGCTGCTCGGAGGAAAATCATTAACGGCTTTGTGAGCGCCAGTCGAGGCGATGAGGTAAAATATTGAGAGAGGCCTTCGCGCTGGTTCACCGGATTAACTTTATCCATGCTCTGCCGGAAGCTTCGTTTTTCCGGTTACCCGGTTTTATGCCTACTAGCTCGAAGTGGAGAAGCGACAGCCAAAATAATACAGCGCCGTGCTGGCTAGGTCTTCGCTCATGCGTCGTTTGGCGAACGAAGTTGCTGCGCGGACGCTGGCACCGTTTTGCTCTACCTGAAGCTGGACAGTGAAATGGGCAAAGTTCGCGATCAATAGCTGGACCACGCTTCTCCCCAGGAAAACAATCCTTTGTTCGTTTAGCGAAATAAAGAGGGAGTGCACATTTAAAATATCGCTGCAGTCGCCGATATAGTAGAATCACCTCTGTTTCCACGCGGTATGCGTGTCTGTTCAGTGAAAATGTAAAAAAAAAAAAAATTGGAGGAGACACTTAAGCTCTACCTGAAGGGTATGGCGCGGTAGCGATAATGGGTTAATGGACAATATATGCGGAGTTGGTCATTCTCTACTTAGCATTCTTAGATCCCTGGCAGTCCTCACACCACTCCTGGCGCAGCGGTTAAGCGGGAGTACCTGCCCAGCGATGGCAGGTACTCCCAGCGGTGGGCCTTGTGCGACCCAGGTTGCTCCTCCCGAACAACCTCTCGCGGCCAATCATCAATATAACTTCCATCTGCCACGGTGGTCACTTTGCTCACAATCTGGCGGTCAGGTTCTGATGACGTCACAAGGTCACGTGACCCGGATGGCCCACCTGGGTTGCTTCTCCGGCGATTTTTCGCTCACAACGCCGACGACACCGGATTTTCTGCAGAACTGGCGCCTTAACGCTGTCTCGTTAAGAAGTGCCACCATTGCCTAGCGCTCCTGAAACAGTTCGACTCGCTTCGCAAACAGCTCAGAAACCACGGTGAAAAAAAAAGAATAACAGTCGCGCGAGAGGCAGCGACGTCACGCCAGTCGCGATGCTGGCGGCGAACGCTCGCCTGCGAGTGAGCGCTGGGCCGCCCCCAGCAGCAGTTAGTTGCACGTGTCCCTCTAGGTGGTCCTCCACCCTGCGACGACGTAAATCGTCGTTAACAATCGGGCCGCGAGGAATCGGCCAGCTCGCCGCGGACGAAGCTGCTTAGCATCCGCCGTGCACAGCTCTCGAGTGGCGCGTTTAGCCAGATCGTATATTTTTAGGCCACAAGGCGCGCTTGTTGTGGATTCACGGGCTTTGCCTCGGGCCAGCGTTTCGTCACCGCCGTCCGATGGGTACAGCGGCGCTTCGCTTGACTGGCCGTTGGACAAGGGCAGCGTCTCTGGATGGTGGAGGGCGCATGCTTCTAGTCCCGATTCTCTTGCTCGCGCGGTGCGCCTTAGCTGACGAACCGCTGCATTCAAAGCGAGGAAACAAACTCAGAACAATGCCTGTAGCAAGCTGAGCAGTACTACACGCAAGAAACAACGTTTCGCTGCGGTGAAGGTTTTTCGAATCTATTATTTTTGTGCACTTTTGTGCAAGCCCCCGCCGTTTCAGTATCAGGCGTGAACCTGTGCTCTAGACAACGGCATAAAGGCCGCGAATGATGTGGGAATTGTTCTATGCTACTTTTACAGTTCTAAACGCGCGCACAACAGAGTAGCCGTGCTTGTCGGTGTTAGCAGACGCCAAAGAACAGCTCTTAAAGACGGGCTTTATTAGCGATTCCGGCTGGAAAGGCCCCTGTTGAACGCGCGGGAGCCGACCACGTCAGGGGGGAGGGGGTGGGAAGCAGCCGCCGTCTGAAGAGCGCTCGCCTTTCGGGGCGCTCTGTCTTAACGGCTCTGCGCCAGCTGACCTTGGGTGTCGGCACGCAAACATGGTTTGCTGCAGTTTAGAGACGCGGGGAACAGCGCAGCACACCCGAGACGGGAGCCGCGCGGGCCCCAGCAATGGCATTCCAAATATTCAATTCACATTCTTTCCCCGTTGGAAAAGCAAGAGCTTGGCTCCGCTGGCACAAAAAGCGGAAAGGTGGTGGGGAGGAGGAGGTGACAGTTCAACCATGCAGCAGCCGAGCCAACCCATCCCTGTAATTAGCAGGGCTCGCTTCATCGGTGGCGGGTTCCCCGACAAGCGTTGCCCTGCACTGGAGATCACGCACAGTAAAGCGCAATGCGTGCGTGCGTACAGGCAGCAACAGGTGCCCCGCTCGGGCTGACTCCCCCTCTCCATCCGCTTCAAGCCGCCCCCCCTCCCGACCTCTCTGCTTCGGCGCCCTCCTTTCCCCAAGCCGCCCAGCGAGCGCTTTCCTGTCTGCTGCGCTTGCAATCAGCCGCTGAGGGAAGTTCCGGATTTGTTCCCGACTAACCGCCCGCCTGTTGCCCTTTTCTTTTCTCCTGGTGCAGGTAGAGGGGACCTTCTCGGACTCAGAGTTCGAGGTCTCGGTGGCCACCTACAACCTGCCGTGGCTGCCCAATATGACAACGCCGTCCGAAGAGCACTTCAAGTCCATGACAGTGAGTATGCGCTTATGTTCTGGGCATGCCCCTTACTAAGCTGGCTTCGCAAGGCATGCCGCCGCGTGGGCAGTCAAGGAAGTGGAGGATCATGCATACGGGCGCATATCTGCCTCTGCCCCAGTTTTGTCCCACTACCTGTTATTCCTTTTTTTTTTCTGCGCATATTTTTAGTTGCCGCGTGTCTGCTCTCTTCTGCAGTCACAGCTGAGCGAACAAACGCATGATGGGTGACGCAGGGCGTTGATTTTTCGGCCGGCGGTGAACACATCAGCTCCTCCCCAACACGATACAGAGTTCGGTAGGCTTTTATCCGTGCCCGTGTTCCGTCGCCTGTCCGCGACTCGTCCCTTGGCTCGTGTAGAATCAGACACTCCGGAAGGAATGGCTCGGGAAGGCCTCTCGGAGCGCCGGCGAACAAAAGGCGGCCCAAGGGGCTCTCGCGTCACGAGTGGCGCCTTGGCCAGAACTGGTTCAGCTCCCGCGGACAGGTGCTCGCCCGTCGCCTTTTGTCTACCAAGAGGTCCGCGGCGTCTCCCGCGGGCCACTCCAGGCCCGGCACTTGTGCCGAGGGCTTTGCCGGGTCCCCGGGCATACAAAGGGAATCCGCGGCGCTCCGCTGTGTTTCGGCGGCACGGCCACTGACCCTGCGGCCTCGCGGTGGTCTTGGACATCGCACCTAATTGAACGCTCCTCTGCACAGTGCCGCTAACGGCGCGAGGAGTCAGGGGAAGATGAGCACCCTGTCGGGCGTGCTACAGTGGCTGGATGTGAACGTTGGGCAGCCCCGCTCGCGGGGAGTCCCTAATAGGCGACGGGGAGACGCTCTGAATAGCCCCACCGAGGGGCCTCGGTGTACGCGCCGAGAACAAGACATCGCTCGGCTATCACGGCGTTGACACCAGGGCCCGCCGAGGGAGGCCGCGGCGATCAGCAGAGATAAAGTGTGCAGATAGGCTGCGCGGAAAGCGCACAGGGCCCACGCGGCGTTTTTTCCCACGCTTGGGAGGCCGTGGGTGCCCCGAGGCGGTCATCCGGGCCGGAACAATGGGCCGGAATGTGGGCCCCGTTTTGTTCCTTGGACCCCCGGGGCCACCCCGCGCAGCGCGCCCCGGGTGGCCCCGACTTTTATGTCTCCCGAGGCTGTCGCCGAAAGGTCCAAAAGTTGGAAACCGCTGTTCCTAGGCTGGACTCGTTAGTCCCAAGCACTCGCCGCCATTCCTAGTTTCATAGTTTTGGCGCGTTGTTTCGTTCTCGGACTTGGTCGCAGGGCGAGTCGTCGCTTCATGATTTGAGCAGCAGCGCATCGCTGTCCTTAGCCACTGTGCCCCGCGGAGGCCTTGTCTCCGTGAATTATGGTGCGGCAGCCGCGGCTGTTTAATTCGAACGCGGCTCTTTAACGCCGCCGCGCCCGTTCGCCTCCGCTGCTGGAAGAGCGGCGGCAGCAGGCGAGGACACTGTCGGCGGCAGGTGACGTCCGCCGAGGGGGCTGCCCGGTTTGCCCGAGACGCTGGCCGCTTGGAGAGCGTCCAAGCAGACGCTCGCGGCACCATCTCAAGGGACCCTCGGCCAGCCGGGGCCTCGCTTTGAAAGACAGTGGCCCAGATTTATCGTCCTATACGTTACGGCCTGGGTGTTGTTGTACAGCCGGCCGTATTTCAAGCGTATACCACTACGTCCCCGTTTATCCCCTTACCAAATCAGATTAGGGGGACCAGAGCGTCTGCGGCTGGCGGCTGCGGAATAGCAGCAACATGTGGCTAATTCGAGACGCGAGATTCATAAATCGCCGACATCCTGCCCTACGAGCGACCCCCGCTTAACGAGCCACATTCATTCCCCATCGGTCCCGGCACCTTTGTTTTGCTGACAATTTCCCACCTTCGCCAGTGCGTTAAAAAGCCGAGCAAAGCGGACGTTGAGCGCCTTTGACAGCTACGTGAATCCGCTTCTAGCCTGTCACTGACAATTGTTTTTGTGTAGTGTTATGCGGCGGCACTTGCCTTACATGTGAGCGAGTCGGCCCAAGTGCATTGTCTTCCCTTTATATCGCTACACACGGTTACCGTGGCGTTGGCCCGCGTGTGTGCTCACCTTTTTTCCTTCCGCAGAAAGAAGAGGCGTACAGGAAGTCGTTCGGCGACGTCCAGTACTACGCGGTGGGTCTGGAGCAGGCGGTGCTGGACCAGATGTTCCACAACGGGCCCTTCTACCCGCTCTTCCTGAGGGTCCAGGAGGACCTCAGCCAGCTGCTGTGCGAGCTGCAGATCGGCATCGTGCACTTCAGCGTGGCCAAGGACCCCGACGTGCTGCGCGAGGTGATGTCGCACGAGTACCGCGACATGAAACAGGACAGCCAGCGCAACGTGCGCGACTACATCATCCTGCGCGATTACATCCGGCACACCCGGTACATCTCCGAACTGTTCGCCTACCTGCGGGACCACTCCTAAGGGCGCCGCCGCGGACGCTCGTACAGTGCCGCCCGCGCCGCCCCGCCTAATTTATTCCTATTTATTAATTTATTATCGACGAGGGACACTCGGTCGCCCGAAGGCCGCAACGTGTGGCGGACCGTGGTGCGGCGTGAACTGTGCGCCCCGCGAACTCGGCCGCCTCCAGCACCAAAGAATTGACTTCCTAGGACGGACCACCAGTGCGCGCAGTGTTGTGGTGTGTGTGGTTGTGTGTGTGTTTGTGTGTGCGTGTACGCCCGAGCGCCTGTGCGTCTATGGGCAGGCAGGGCGCGCGCTGTTGTTCCCCATTGTAGGTCTCGTCTGTAGCCGTACAGTGTCTTGATCGAAAAGAGAGAAGGAAAAAGCCTAAAAAAAATCAGTGAGCTCTAAAACTGTCTGTCCATTCTAAACAGGCCCCGCACAGAGCCGTCCTTGAAGGCCTGGTCGCCTAACGGCTTGGTGGAAGCATTACGGGGTGTAACGTGGCTGCTCCCGAAGTCATACTCATGGACCTCGCTCTTCGCTGTTTCTCAGCGAAGGCGGTCTATTCTTTTTTTTTTTTTGTCACATGATTGTAAATGCGTTTCACAACTTCTCTATTTTCGATTTTATTGACAACACCAAATTTTGTGTGACCTCCCGATCAGTTTTTATCGAAAACCTGTCTTTGTGGTTGCTTTCAGAGGCCTGAGATGTGACTGGAACTTTTTATTATTTTTGTTATTTGCACGCTGTTATAGTTGCTGTTGCAGCAACAGAAGACATTCCTGCGCTGGAGTTGTATATACGAGGATGTTTGTGGGCGTCTGTGCATGTTTGTGTGTAGTGTCTAAGGAGAACTGTCCGACAGCGCGATTCCGGCAGCAAACGGTCACGCACGCTAGTCTCGCACCTGTACTCGCTGCAACGTGCACCTATTTGAACGAGAGACCTGTCCGGAGAAACTACCTCAGTCCTCGCATGCGACCGCGCATGCGCCGAGCAGCTATTCCGCGAGTGCCGCGCCAGCGTACACATGCATCGGCAGTCGATCAGTTGAGCCAGCTTGCCGAGGACAGAATTGAGCACGAGTCCGAGTTGGGCGAAAGCCGTCCCCGTAAATCACACGCTATAGGAAAGAAGGGGGGTGTCTTCCCTAGCTTGATGAAGAAAACGAATATACCTCATGGCGGTTTCCTAACCGGGATTGGTAGGGGCGCAAAAGGAAGATTAACAGCAAAAGAAAAAAAATAAACCACTTTGCTTAAAAATGGGCACCGGGTTCTGAAATCATAACAAAGATTATGGACGTGCAGTCGCATCCACATTTCTTGGCCCATTAAGTGACGTCAGTTATGAACGTTCACACAGAAATAATGCTCGAAGCCCCGGAGAAAAAGTGATGGAACTAATAGCGAGAAGGAAGACAGCAGAAGCGTGTTGACGGGGGTGGGGCCTCTCCTCGCCCAAACTCCTCCCGATTACGTGTGGCCGGCGCCTGACGAAACAAAATTTTGATCAACTTGCGGCTGCCGTAGGAACCGCTGGAACGAAACGCGCTGCGTGCGTTTTGGCAGCGACTCTTAATTTCTAGTGGTGAATTAGCGTTCGGCTGAGCCTTTCGAGGGTGTCTGTTCAATCACTCGACATTACTTTCTCTTCTCTCGTACTTCTAGCATGCAGAGGGAAGCGCTACTTCGCGTCTCTTAAAGGCCGACCTATTTTGGAGCGAACTTTCAAGACGAACTTCGTGCGGTCAGCATTGGCGCGGACGAACGCCGGCGTGCCGTCGCCGTGCTGCACCACATGGGGAGAAGAAAAAAAAAACAGACGATCGCCGCCGCTATGAATTCAGTGTTTCTAAAAATGGCGTGGTTCTATATACTCAGTAAAATGCTGAAAAGAACTGCTTTGCATTTACAATTAAGCCATTATTTATTACATGGCGGTAGACAGGACGAATTAGTTAGTTTTAATGTTAATTTTACAATTTTTCTCTTCTTCATCAGAACATTAACTGGAACACGCGGAGAAATCTCCCGGGCTGCCCACACTGTGCGGTGATAATCGTGATCTGGTCTAGCCGAGATGTGCTGTGCGAGGTGTTTTCGCGGTTTTGTGCTCTAGGAAAATATTGGTCGTATCTGGACGGGCAAATGCGAGTCAGATGCGGCGAGAAGAAGTCAGATGCGGTCGCGTCCTGATTCGTCCGCGCTGACACCCCGCGTGACAACCGCCCGGCCAACATATCTAGCCCAGTTTGATCGACGGCGGCCGTTCGCCAGTTTTTCGCAGGAAAATCGCTCCACGTGGGCCGGCCTTCAGACCTCTTGCTCTGGCTAATCGAAAGGCAGCTACGGGGCCAGGCATTTATGCGCACATTTGTAACTTGTCTCCTCCGACGACAGTTTCATCGGGCATTCTGGAAATCGTACGTCTTGGCTACCGCATCAACAAGCGGTCATTTTTGTTCTATATTGCACTGTCGCCGACGTGCCTATATTTGTATTACCAAAAAGAAAGACCGAGAGATGAGAATTCTTCCTTGGCTGCGAAGGCTAAGGAAGAAAAAAAAAAAAGATGGGAAAAGAGTCCAAGATGTTCTTGTCACTAGTATGGCTGCAGACAAAAAAAAAAAACATAGAAAATGCGCCCGTCGTAATTTTGCCCCCTCTTCCTATGAACTATGTTCCTGACAAAAAAAAAAAAAAGTACTGCAAGGCCATAGCTGGTTCACTGCGACCAGAGTTCACGCGAGCCACCTCCCAGTTTGAGCGAGGCGACGCGCTGCTGGGCAACCCTCGAGTGCGAGGATGAAAGCAGTTCTCGCCTGCAGTTGCTGTGCCAAACTGCTCCGTCCCGTTTACTGAGCATTGCAGGACGTTAACTCGCGGCCTGACGACTGTACCTTGCGAGGAGTTTTAAATAGAATCTCAAAGGGAAATTCAAAGAATCGCGCACAACTGACGGGAAGCCGAGTGGCCGGTGGTGCTTCGTCCGCGACGGACGCCATCGGCGCGCACAGTTTTTCTTTAGTTTTCGCGGTTCTGGGCGAGCTCTCTCTGTACGCATGAAGTGATTGGCGCTGTACCATATTTTTGCTGTTTCTCGGACGACGAAACTGCCACATACACTGTATTTTTGCGGTTGTGAACAATTGTTCCGCGTAGGAAAGCAAGGCTGCTGCACATGTTAACCCCGAAGTGTTGCTTTTTGTCTTTCATTGTTCACTTGCTGTCACTGCAGCGCCACCTTATCGTTCTGTATTCTATTGCCCATTGTTATTTAATACTCATCACCACATGGCATGCAGAACATACACTGATGTGTTACTCCGTAGGATTTCTGGTATGACCAGTCCTATGTTCCATATGTTCAATGGCGTCTGACGCTCTACTTAAGCGAGGAATCGCGTGAAAGACATCTTTATTTGGTTTCGTTTCTTGTTTTTTTTTTCTCCATTCAAGGCTCTTTAGAAATATTGAAATATAAAGCGTTGTTTTACATCAGCCAAGTGTCTGTTCCGAAGACTTCATTTCCCACTTTTTACGAAGAGTAGTTCCAAATATGCGGAAGTGTCACACCCCGTATGCCGGCCTGCAGGCTTGCGGAAGCGCCTCATTTGCACGTCTGAGCGCCTCCTTTAACGTCTTAGTCATTTATCCAGACCGTCGCTCTCTATATTCACGAGTGCGAAGTCGACGCAGCATTGGGCCCTTCTTTATTTCTACACTTTTCCTCCCCACGAGGACAGGTGAAGAGAGAGAGAGTGCCCGAAGAGAGTCCGTGCATTTCAGTCGCAGCGCGACGCCGCCGCCTCCTCCGACGGCGGCATTCACGTCGGCGGCGGTCGACGCAGGTGACAGAAACGCGTGCTCGTTTGGCTCCGACATGAGCGCGGCGGCGCTTCTCAGCCGGCAGGCGGAGGAGGGGGAGCGGCGCGTCTCTTCTTTGGCGCACGTTGTCTGCTGTAAATAACCCGCAGCCACAAAGCGAACGAAGCTCGTGCGGCTCCGTCGAGAGGCGGAGAAGCACCTGTACATACCTAGTTCAAAGCGTTCGAGCCTCGAGTAATTAGTTTTCGGTCCTTATTTTTTTTTTCTCTCTGCCCACCGTTGCACACTGAGGCTGCCTTTATGTGATGAGCACTTCAGAATAAATGAAAGCGTTTTATTTGAGCAGCGGCCCCCCTCCGTGTGTGCTTCTTGTCCGCCCGGTGCGGCCCCGGCCGGCTGGAGGGCCCTCTTGACACACATCTCGGCCGACCGGAGAGTCGAACCACGGGCCAGACAATGCCGCATTAAACACGCGATCGTTCCTCACCGTTATGAATACGAGGGCGGAACTCGCCTAATACACTTCAAGCGCCTAGCCGAGCGTGGCCACAATGGCTCCGGACAGACGTCATGGCAGCCGGCCTTTGTCCCCCGGGTCCGGCCGACGTTCGGACTCCTCCAAGGCCGCCGATCGCCAGCAGTGGCCGCCGCCGACAGGCTCCGCGCCCAGGCGGACGCCGCGGGGCGCGCGGGGCCCGCCGACGCTGATTAATGGCGTCGCGCGCGTTAACGGCGGGAGCAAAGACAAAGGGCCGGCCATTGTTGACAAAGGAAGAGGACCGCGGGGAGTTCCACGTGCGTCACGTCCGGCCCGCAGCGCGATCAGACAGTCGCCCTTCGACCTTCGGCGCGCGAGCAGCCTCCGCGGGATGCGGCGCCGGATGAGAGCCGTAGCAGCGCTCCTCCCCCGGGCTGCTGACTCACGGTGCCCTCCGTGGATCCGGAAGCAAGGTACCACTCCAGATTCCGGCCGCCGCTCCTGGGCGTCAGCGGCGCCCCGAAACGCGGGGGCCACGGCGGGACTCTGGCGAGGCGTGAGTGTCGGCTGACGACGCACCGAAGGACGGCGGGGCTTGACCCCCACCACCCGTCATTGCTATTCCTCCTTGGCACCGCCTGATACGGCGTGGGTGGGCCCGATGACGCGAACGCGCGGCTATGCGCTTGCTTTCCGCATCGCCCGGGAACCGTCGCGCGCGCTGCCTGCTACCGCGTGCACTGATTCACGCGCAGAGGCCCGGCTGCACGTATGACCTGTGCGCTTGCTAAGCACATCGAAACCAGTGCTACCAACACCGCCGCCGAATTATTGACCTTCGAGTGCGAGTGAACTTAGCTGCGCCACTCTTTCTGTTGCGACACAGCACGGCATCCAGTCCCTGGCACTACTTTCGCAAGACCCAGACTTGTATAACGAAACAGCAAATGTCGTGCCTATAAGTTTTTTGCCACGACAAGAGAACGCGGGTGTTGCGCGAAACTGCCGGCTCGCATGCCTCGAAGGCAGGGCGATGCTGCGTACGCAGGAGGAGGGATAATGTGTCACCCTTCGAACATGACAGTGCACGATCCACAGCTTGTTATGAAGTCTGTCCGACGGTCTGCTCAACGCGTCGCTCTGCCAAGCACGTGATGCGCGCCGCATGCATGCACCCACGGCCCATTGTCGCCGCCGACAATGGGCCGGCCGTACGCCTTTGCGCCGCTTCTTGTCTGGCGTTCTTTATTTCCCCCCGCCGCCACACTGACTACATCGCTCTCAAAGAGCGCGGCAGACAGCCACGCCGGCTGACCTGACGAGGCCCGAGAGGCACAACGAGTCCTCGGCTGCAAGGCGCACGACGAGGCTCGCCTTGGTGGCCTTTGCGCACGCCGCTTCACCCGAGGCTGTCATGCTCACATTCGCATGTCTGTTCGGACTCGCGATGAAATCGTGTTCCTAACGGTCGCGGGTGAGCTTCATTCAGTGTGGGACGTCAACTCTCAGGCCGAATGTGTGAGCGTCCTTCGATGGCTAAGCGTACAACGTCCCAACAGCCTGCGAAGCTGCTCTTTGAGACTGCTGCTCGTACAGCGCGCTGGCTCTGAAGAGAATTTTAGTTAGCACCAGGGTAGAGAGCTCTGGTTGAGGTGGTTGCCCCTGTGACTGCTGCAGTCTGTATCCTGCTGCCCCAAGGCACCTGCAGCTGGCCTCCCGCTCTATAAGCAGTAGCCATTGAGATGTCGATGCCGGCAAGATCAGCCTCTCTGAGGCGCTATACTCCATCTCATAAGTTCCTTATACCGCTGTGTAAGCTAGAGACCTCTTCAGCCAATGAGGAGAGCGCGTTAAACGTGATCCTCCGCGACTCGTCGTCTGCTTGCGACGTACACAGATGTGGTTAGTAGAGAGCTTAAATAGACGCTGTCTGCGTACCATAAGCGTATGCACGCTTACGTATGCTAAACGCAAGCATTTCGCGGGATGTTGCGCTATCTGTCACATTCGTATTTTTAGTTCAGCGTGTGTAAACGGAGACGCAACTATAAGCTGAGCCCAGAGGCGCAATCTGGTTGTTAGAACCGGAACCATTTTTGTTAACAAATCGACACTGCTGTTAGTACTAGAAGCGGCAGAATCGTCACTCTAAATAAAAAATAACGCGAATTTATCGCTCATATCATTTGTTATAGGCGAGACGAAGCGTGAGCTCAGGGGCTCATTTACGGCTAGTGAGCGCATTGAAAACGGTAGTAACAACGACAATTTCAGTCCGAGACGAGAGGTCCTGCTCCGAAGGGGCTGCCATTTCGGAAAAGATGTTTCGAACATAGTCAAGAATCGCGCACGCTAGACTCGGCAAATTGCGTACGTAACGCGAGCGTACATTAAGGATCGATATGAAATAGGGTTTGGCGCATCAGAACTTTAAAGCACACCTTCCCATATACTCGTATGCCTACTTTATACTGGCACTACATTCGGCAGCGTCGGGACGTTGCCTGTGGACTCATCGCAGCTTTGGTAGTGCTGCAAGGACCTACTGATATGGAGTATAGAGAGCAGGGACAGCGAAGGTGCTATCGCGATCAAAAGTTTACGGGACGCGAGTTTGCGGAAAACATTTGTTCAGCGCAGCTCACGTAATCCAGTCGGCTGAAATGTCTCCAGGTACGCGGGGACGCGTGCACGCATACCCCATACGCTCGTAACAATTCCAGTCGACTGGGTCGCGAGGCAGAGCCACAGTGAACTTTTTTTTTCCGAGAACAAGTCTCATAAAACTTTGATCGCTATAGTACGCACGTGTGTGTGTGCGGTAGACGTCAGTGAAAATCGGTTGGACGATTGGTGCCTTAAAAGCGGGCAAGTGCCCTACAGATGAGATTTTAGGAGTGAAATTCTGAATAACCTAAATGTTACTGGCATTCGGGTTTGAATGATGGGAGAATTTCAAAATAGAGCATGTTAAGGTAAAAATGTTTCAAAATTAACAAAATCAATAAAAGATTACTGATCCTCGTAGTGCCCAACATTGCTCTGCTTCAAAAACTACCGCAATCAATATCAATCAATCAATCAATCAATCAATCAATCAATCAATCAATCAATCAATCAACCAATCAATCAATCAATCAAGTCAGTAGGCCAGTTGGTTGATTCGATCATAACGGAAGAGGCCTGTACACGTTCGGAAAACATTCCGCTCTGACTTATAGCCCTATAGCGCAGACTGCTCTTCTACATATCGATGCATATCGCAGCGGCTGTCAAGTGGCTTGAGCATCCGCCTCGCATGTGGGAGGTGCAGGGTTCGATCCCCAACGAAAAACTGAAAATTAAAACTGTCAGCCATATGTATGCTGTTTCAGGGGCTCTTAGATGGCGACCTGCACTGAGAACGCGAACATCAAGTCACAATTGAAGAAACGTGACGCCACTAAGGCTTAGTCGTCAACGGACCATGACACATAATTTATCAGAGGGACAAGCTGTAATGAACATATAAATATGAACATGTTATTTATATGACTGTTACAACGCATTCAGTTTGGCCATTAAGTCAGAAGCTTAAACAGACTAAATTAAATGCGGGCCATCTCAGTGACAGCTTATGTCTGAAACATGTAAAGCGCAGCATTTATTTAGCCAGGATTATACATCGTTCTGAAAGCTGGCAGATTAACATTCACGTGCGTGTCATTCACCGTCGGTTCCGTACGTATCGTCTTTTCTCAATAAATTTATTTCTTTATACTGTGATATTTTTACCTTTTTTGATCATGAAGCTCTTGACACTTTACTAGCAGTTGAAACAGTTTCTGCATACCTGTGCAATAGTGACGTGAGTGAGCCTAAGTCTGTGATGGTACCTTAAATCTGTAATGCCCAGGCATTGAAAACGTCCCATGAAATTTATGAACTTTCAGTATTTTGTCACTAATGGACTCCTCAATGCAGAAATGTAAAAAAAAAAACTGGGTGATTTATTAAGAAGAGGACGATTGCAGCATAATTAAATTTAGGTCGTTTTGACGATTTCGGTATATAAGGACGATAAAAATGCGCGTAATACACTGGCGCATGCAATAAATGAAGGACAAAATTCAAAACTGCGCTATCACCTGCATTACGACCGGAAAAATTTTAGGCTCTTTGTCGTTGATTAGCTTTGGCATGAATTTGTTTTTCAACAGGTCTGATAAATCTTCGGCAGCTCACATATAGACCATTCTTTGATAAATTAGTTTCTCTTCGCAATCAGCCAAATCCACTTAACTCTGCAGCAATTCAGAAAAACGTGACAGTTCCTTACCCGCATAAACCTAAGTGCTGTTATACGATATGCTTTACATCTTGACTGGGGCCAATATACACCACCGTGTAATTAAAGATGCAAATAATTCGGTCAGTAGCAGCATGCAAACTTTGGATTTGGCTCTTTCGAAATTAAACCTTAGATGTGTACCAGTTTTTTTTTTCCCAAAACTTTATTTCTTCAGCAGAAATTTAAGCTCTGCTTTTGATTGCAGTCCTTAAGAATGAACGCTGAATTAAGCAGGAAAAACAATTACAACATTCATTGTGTGCAATCAGGGGCATTGCTGTGCTTCTTCAACACAACCAAGTAAATGTGAATGGAATTGGCTTCGCTCACAAGCGCTGACTTGACAGCCTTCTTTTCTTGTGTTCACACTTCGGCGACGGAAAAGTAAGCTATAGCTAGAATATATGAGGTCTAGAATGTATTCTACTTCACTGTAGTCTCCTGAATTTACGATTAACAGCGAAACTGTAGACGAAGGGAGGACACAGATTGACAGGACAACCACTTTCCTGTCGTTTCCTGTCTGCGTCTGCCATTTCGCTAGTAGCGATGAATTTAGGAAGTCAGTACAAACCGGCCGAACGAGACACTTCAACGTTTTGTGTAGCAGAGGCGCATCCTTGCTTCATCGGTGACGGGGCTAATGATCGCTTCTTTATCATCGTCTTCTGGGCTCAGATCTTCCGCCGATCTCTTCATATCCTACGCAGTCGATCATAAAGTAGCGCTGGAGAAGAAATAAATGAAACCATGCTTGAATCAGTCCAAGCTATGAGGCTCAAGCTTACGAAGAAGGCCCTCACGAGTGGATATGGCGCATTTTGATCCAAGAGAAGGCAAGCGTAGTAGGGGCGGCAGAAAGTTAACCGGGCGTATGAGATTAAGAAGTTTGCGGGATACGGTGGCCGCAGCTGGCGAAGGACAGGCTTAATTGGAGAGACATGGGAGAGGCCTTTGCCCTGCAGTGGGCGTAGTCAGGCTGATGATGATGATCCGTATATCAGCAGGGTCTGGTTCATTCTTTATTTGGAATAGGATTTGATCTCAGGCTTCCTAAGCGTTACATGGCTTCTCTCGTTCTCATAGTTTTTGTTCTAATTCAAAATAACGATGAATAGACCTTGACATTCAAAGAAGATTTGACTTTGTTTCGGTTTCTGCATTTGGCTTATTTTGAAAAAACAAACAAACAAAGAAGCTTAAATATTTTGGAAAAGGCAGTTCCTGCGATTATGTTAGCAATTCCTGTAGTTCTGGGAGCAGAAGGAAAAATTATTCACGCTTTCAAACTCTGTATCGCCGGTGATAAGTAGCAGTACACACAGTGCAGCTGGACGAGGAAACAGGGGCACAGAAAAGAAGAGACAGGACAAGGTACACACTTAACTAAGGTTAACTGCACAAACACGTCAAATATATGCATAGCAGCGTAACCACGTGCAAATAATAAATAACCAAATAGTCATCATGATAGCCTGCCATGGTGGCGTGTGTCGCGCCTTCTATGATGGAAATATTCAATTTTTTTTTTTTTTTGAGAGCGAGGATGGTTTGCTGACTCGGAAGTTCTCTCAAAGATTTTCGCGGTCACTACAAACGTGTACCGGGTGTTAATAGTTTCATTAACTTAATTCTCAGCTGATTATTTTACCGATTACAATGTAATTCAGAAAAACATTAGACGGCCAACAATATTCTGTCCGAGCTGTTTTTTTTTAAACATATGATGTTTTGGCGTCGCTTCAGTGCAAGAAAGCCGCAGTGGAGAATTTTTCTGCTTACTTATTGGCGATAAAACTTCATAACAGCTACATACATTGTTCGAGAGAACATGAGCGGTGGCTATGCTGCAGCGCGAAAATGACGCTGACCACCAGAATCCACTTCATAGCACGAGCTTCACGTTGGATTCACGACATAGTATTTTAGACGCTGCATAACACGTACGTCGCCGCATGGCAGTGATCTGCTCAGTTTTCTATTCAGTGCACATTGACACTGCGTAGATTGCAATGCACTTCTGTTGCAGCCATTTGTGACGAAAACAACGATATGGCAGAAGCTACTTGAATTACATTATTTATTTTTGCATGCGAATACTTCGCAGATTTTCACGCTTCGTCAGATGTGTTAATGCAGTATTCTTGGAGAGCCTTTGTTCTGAAGAAAGGCGACTCGAGGAACTATATTTTGCGTGCCCAGGAACAACTAAGTAGAAAACCAGCGGAAAGGACGCGTTCACAAGGAGGAGAAGTACACAGGACAACGCTGGACACAGAAGTACACAGGACCAGCGTTGTCATGTGTACTTCTCCTCCTTGAACGTGTCCTTTCCACTGGTTTTATACTTACCATGCACCAACTGGCCCAACAAGCTACGCTTCTTCAATACCAGGAACAACTATGTCGCAGGAGGGTCGGAACTTAGGGCAGATTAATATAAATGCAGGGTGCAAAACAAATGAGAAACTCAAATTGAAAACAAATGAAAACCTCCAGGCGTTCTGGAGTGTTGAGGTGGGTGGAAGCTCGTAGGTGGGAGACGCATTGTTACTGGTGGGTGCTGGGATGTGCACCCACGGGATGGATGCTCCTGGGCCCAGGGGGTGCCTGGAATGTGACCCGATCCGCTAGGGGCGCTGGGGGATGGATGCTTCGCACGCGCACAAAGGCAACGGCCTTTTCGCCGAAAGAGGGCTATACTGCTAACGCAGTAAAAATAAATGGGTCAAGATAATTAGGCAGCAGACAAAAATAGCAAAATAGAATACGATGTCAAAACAACGAAAACAAGAAATGACGGTGAGTAACAGAACGGGGAAGGCCACCGCAGCGTAAAACGAAGAATCCATTAAGAGGAATATAACACGAGATTGGGGCGCAATCACGATAAAAATGAACAACAAATAAAGTGCGTAACATTCCGTCAAAAGCGAGAGAAGTATATTTTAGCAGCGAGAGGAACAGCCGCAAGTTTGGTATACGAATTTGATACGCATTATGTAAAGCCTACTTCGCTAACATGCAACCAAATCGACTTGCCTCAAAAAGTGAGGTACACGGGTCATTATATTCCTTCGAAATGCTGCAGGCAATGCCAAGTGCAAGCATTACACGGGGAGATATGACATGGTGGGAAAAAGTAAAAATGTGGTCACTTGGTCCACTTACGGGAGATCTGCTCCTTCTACATTACAGGAGAACAAACATTCTATTTTGCGCGTGAAAGACTTGAGTTTTGTCTATTATTATAAATTTGAAGTTTTTCTCTTTTTTTTTTTTGCACCAAACAGCAAAAGCAGCTAAATCATCTTGAAGTGTTCTGCAGTCATGAACTCCTCAATTTTATGCAAATGTTATAAGGCCGTCGGCGCAGGGAAGAAAGGAAAAAATTATGTTTGTTGACGCATTCATTAAAACTACAAAAATAAATCAAACCTAGAGCAAAGACTTATAGTAGACATGTAGTTGCTTCATAAGTAAAAAATGACTGACTGTTCATCGGGGGAAAAAAAAACTGCGGTTAAGCAGATAGCAAAGCACTAAAGGGACCGACGGCAGGTCGACTCCACATTGGGAAAACTTGTGGAGCAGCATGCACAATGCCCAAAGGTCCCGGCTAGTGCATGTATAAGAGAAGTTGTAGGAGGGCCATTAATCTGCGCAAAAGACGTATTCCGAATTGCACTTGTGATATAAGGACATGTATTTATTGCAGTGTTATCACCAGCGCACCAGCCCGTAGAGGGGAGCAAAGGCGCGCACTCCTGCCCTGGGCACCCCAGCAAACGCACGAGCGCAACTACTCAAACATACTGACCACATACTCAGAAATCCTAAAACACTACAGACCACGCAGAAGGGAATACGCTCCATCGGATGAAGAACTCGGCAAGGGGCAAGGAATAACACTCAGAAGAATACAAACAAACACGTACTCAAGTCCAAGAAGACTTTACGCAGTCTGCCCAGAAGGTGATGATCCACAGCGCGCACACTGTGACATAGAGGTGGACCTATACCACATTGTATGGACCTGCCAAGGCAACACTGAAATAGAAGGAATGGAAGAACCGACGATTGAACGGTGGGAGGAAATGCTGTCCAGATTCGACCCGAAAGTTCAGCAGAAGTTGACCGAAAGTGCAAGAGCGGCTGCAAGATCCAATGGACTCCCGGAATAGGGGGGCTGCCCACCAATTTTAAGTCCAATAAAGAATGCTTTCGCTGTCATCATCATCTAGTCTTACCTTCGGCCTGCACTTCCCGCGTCGTCATCGTCATCTTCTGTCTCGTAATATTACTCTAGGGCACCGGCCAATCGCGCAGTTCGCTTCTCCCTCTTCTTGCAGTTCTTTTTCGTAGCGACCCGCCGCGGTGGCTCAGTTGTTACGGCGCTCGGCTGCTGACCGGAAAGACGCGGGTTCGATCCCGGCCGCGGCGGCTGAATTTCGATGGAGGCGAAATTCTAGAGGCCCGTGTACTGTGCGATGTCAGTGCACGTTAAAGAACCCCAGGTGGTCGAAATTTCCGGAGCCCTCCACTACGGCGTCTCTCATAGCCTTAGTCGCTTTGGGACGTTAAACCTCAAAAAACCAAAACCAAACATTTTTCGTAGCCAGATTGAATAACATGGTTTTCTAAAAGCTTCGCTGGAAATAAGAAAGCACTCAGGTTGACCCTACGAATGCTAAGCGTTAAAATAAGCGAATAAATAAGCAACAAACAAATGAATAAGAACCTCATATCCTATCTTCCAGAAATTTTCTGTCCGGCTAAATGAAATCGCATTCGCAGGAAGGACGTCTTCCACGTGTTTTCCTTGAGCAGGCTTTTCCTCAAGAAATTGCTATTACTTTAATTAAAGAACTGACCATTTTC
Source organism: Amblyomma mixtum (assembly GCF_055824585.1). NCBI lineage: Eukaryota > Metazoa > Arthropoda > Arachnida > Ixodida > Ixodidae > Amblyomma > Amblyomma mixtum. The sequence goes on from NC_143014.1 coordinate 44,976,760, forward strand.
GTTTTGCTTCGCCGCTAACTAGCTTTCTGGCTGTCTTTTAAAGCTAGCCGTATAGATTTGCAAATAGATCAGCCCTTCTTTGGCGCAAGTGTTTTTCCCTCCCTACAGCGCGCTTCCAGCAGCACGGTTCGTCTTACTACCACGAGGGGGGGGGGGGGGCAAAAGCAATTTTTAGGCAGATGGGACACAGGGGCTGACGCTTATTCAAGGGCCACAAATAGTGTAAGTCATTGGCCTCACGGATCGATCTGCTCAGATGCTGAAATTGTCGCAGGTCTCCCTCGGTTTGAAGCGCGGTGGGCAGCTTTGCCGCAAGACTGTGCGCAGCAGCGAAGAGATCGTTCCCTGCTCCCGGGGGGTGAGGCTGGCGGTCTGGCTCTGCTGGGTGCAAAGGAAGAATGTGAAATGCCCTGAAAATCTCCGAAACCGGTCTCTCGTGGTTTGGGAAACGTCAGTGGAAGCGGAATTAAGGAAGTGGGTAAGGCGGAACAATATACTTAGTAACAGTCTGAAGTGCGGCTAGTTGGTAAATAGTAAACAGGGCAGATAACAGCGCGTAGAGACGGGACAAAGAAAGGGACGACGCACACAAAGCGCTGTCTCTTTCTTGTACCGTCTGTGCGTGCTGTTTTCTGCCATGTTTACTATGGAACAGGCTTAAGCAGTCCGAAGTCTCATCATGACACATACTGAAAGGGATCATCATCATCATCATCAGCCTGACTACGCCCACTGCAGGGCAAAGGCCTCTCCCATGTCCAATTAACTCTGTCCTTCGCCAGTTGCGGCCACCGTATTCCCGCAAACTTCTTAATCTCATCCGCCCACCTAACTTTCTGCTGCCCCCTGCTACGCTTGCCTTCTCTTGGAATGCACTTCGTTACCCTTAAGGACCAGCGGTTATCTTGCCTTCGCATTGCATGCCCTGCCCAAGCCCACTTCTTCCTCTTGATTTCGGCTAGGATGTCATTAACCCGCGTTTGTTCTCTTACCCACTCCGTCGCTTCCGATCTCTTAACGTTACACCTATCATTTTTCTTTCTATAGCTCGCTGCGTTGACCTTAACTTAAGCTGAATCCTCTTTGTTGGCCTCCACGTTTCTGCCCCATAGATGAGTACCGGTAAGAAACAGCTGTTGTATACTTTTCTCTTGAGGGATAGAGACACCAAAATTTTCGTAGTGCGCTTTTGGTTTCGAATGATGCGTAAGACACTAGTAAACATAGATTACCCCGTGAAATTTGCCAGCATTCGGCAAAATTTTGTAATTATATTCTCATGCGTAGTTTCAAATTCGGTTTCAGCAGTTGAACAGTGGTGCTGTAATAAGTGAGTACGAGATCACGTGACGCATTCAAAGACTGCAATACATCCTGCAGTTTCTTTACTCAATGTTACTTCGGCTTCTGAAGCAGGTTAGCACAACAGTTAGTCCGGATTATAACTGCAAAGCAGCGATTATATTGCAGTTTTTGTATTCTTCACTTTATCTCCTGAAACGGAAATTGAAACTGTACACGAAAAGAAATTCAATTATAAATTATTCACTGAGCGCAGGGGAACTCAACCTGGTGATCCATGTTTAGTAATGACATCATTCCGAAGCAAAAACAAACCTCGAAAAATTTGTTGTTTCAACTCCTTTAAGGAAATGGACCAGAACGGAAAACGGCGGAAAGCTAAGTCCATTGTTCTGTGTTGCTGAGTTTCGGCAAATTTCTTACGAATCACTTTAAGGCGTCACCCACAATGTGAACAAGGCGATATTGGTCGCGACTGCACACCCCCTGGATTAATACTTTGGCTTGGCCTAAGCAAGCTTAGCGACGTAGTCTAACGCTCGACGGAATACCGTCTGGCCAGGATGAGACATTATTAGAAGGCAAAGATTTGGTCACTGACCAAGTCAAAACAGAATGAAAATGACGTTTCGGGTCCCGTACGGGACCCGTTTTCATAATAAGACTGTCCCGAAGAAAAAAAACAAAAAACGGCTTATTCTCTTCTATTGCCATTCTCCCCGCGGACAAAGGAAAGGCGACTGTAGTCCTTCACCGCTCCACGCACCACTCAAAAATGACTGAGATGGTCGCGGATGCGACTACCTACTGTGCTCTGAACCAGGACCCTACTACAAATGGGCAGTCAAATCTTCAAAGAAAAAATCCTATCTGACATATTCAGCGGTCTTCCGCCTTCTAAAGAAATACTGTACTACAAGCTTCTTTGTACAAATGGATCTGCTCCTGCGATATACGGCTTGCCTAAAATTCACAAAACTGGAACTCCGCTTAGGCCGATCGTGGATTTCACGAGGTCACCCCTTTTCCGTTTGTAAGGATATCTGAACAACGTTCTGACTCCATTAGCTGGAAGAACGGCGACGCACATTAGTAATTCGCAAGACTTCATTTGAAAGGTCAAGGTCGTTGTTCAGGATGAGAAGGACGTACTCGTGTCGTTCGATGTCTGTGCACTGTTCACGAGTATTCCAGTTGAGCTTGCCGTAGAGTCGTGCAAAGAGCTGCTGAAGAACGACCCATCGTTTCCCGACAGTACGCCGTTAGACGTCAAGGAGATAGCGAACTACTTCACTTCTGCTTGGCCAGCACATATTTTACTTACAACGGTATGGTCTACAAGCAAAGTTTCGGAACATCAATGGGGCGACAAGTTCAGTCATGGCTGCCAACCTGACAATGGAAGCCATTGAGAGCAAAGCCTTGGATTCGTTCACACCACGTCCAAAGATGTTCTTGAGGTACTTCGACGACTGCTTTTGTATTCTAAACACGCAGCACTTACAAAACTTTCGTGAGCACCTGAACGCCGCGGAGCCATCCATAAACTTTACTCTGGAAGAGGAGGCGAATGGCAGTATTTCGTTTTTGGACGTCAGCCACAAACGCGATGCACATCGATTATGCTTCAGCGTCTTCCGAAAAGCAACGCACTCAGGAAGATACCTGGATTTTGAATCGGCTCACCCTCTGGCTCAGAAACGATCAGTGGTTGCCTCACAAGTCAACCGTGCACGAAATATCTGCTCCGACTCAGCGAGCCTCAGTAACGAAACGAAAGTGGTGAAACGGGACCTTGAGCGAAAGCGCTACCCTTGAAACTTTGTCAGCAAAGTGAAAAGGAAGCTCAAGCACACGCACGACGGACAGCCAGCTGCAAAAACGATGAATCGGGCTGGGATTCCCTATGTGCCTCAAGTCAGCGAAACCTTTTCCCGGATCTTCAGGAAGCCCGGGGTGCACATCGCACACGTGCCAACAAGGAAGCTCCGAGCCGGACTTGTAAATGTAAAGGACCCCTTGCCACGTGCCAAGTTCCCTGCTGTAGTATATCGCATCCCTTGCAGCGACTGCCCCGCTGTCCACACCGCGGAAACGGGAAACTTTCAGCGTCGCATCGGAGATCGCCAGGGCGACGTTAGATGCAAGCGCGTGTCAAAAAACGCGATTGCGCAACACGTGCAGACCACCGGCCATGAGATAGGCTGGGACGAGGCGACCATCGTGGCAACCGAAAGAAGCTTGACTACAAGATTGCTTCTGGAGTCCTTGATCATCCAGACGACACCGAACACGATGAACAAGAATCAAGGCATGCTTCATCATATCTACGGAAAAAGATTACGAAGAATCTTGAAGCCTATATGAGTCGCTCTTTTCCGGGACAGTCTTATTGTGAACAAGGGTCCCGTACGGGACCCGAAACGTCATTTTGTTTTGTTTTTGCGTTGGTCAGTGACCCAACCTTTGCCTTTTAATAAAGCTTAGCGACAATGCATACAGAAGCGCAGGAACGGCACTGTCCTTTAACTGCTTTGTTGTTTATTTTTCGTACATTTTTCGGACATGCTATGTCACGAAAAAGCCACGGAGCCTTAAGTTACATTGTCAAGAAACCCGAGAAGAAACCGAACACTAATAAAGAAGTTGTGAAGGTGCTTATGGAGCTCGTGCTCAAACTTGATGCATTTGCAACAAAAATAAAATTTTTTTTTGTTAAGGTTGATGCTTCAAGCACCGAATTCACGCTGAGCTTGGTGGCATTCGTTACTCCATTATATTCATGAATGAATGGTTTGAGCTATTTAAGAAGGACGCCGAGCGCTACAAAGAAATGAGTCGGGGTTAAAAGGGGTTGCAGTACAGCAGGAGCATCAACCTTTAAATTCAAGCCATCCCGACAGCAGCTAACGCAGACTTGGGCAAGGCTGTTCAGGACATTATTACAAGTACTTGAGTACTACTGACGCTGTCATTGACGTAGCGCATTGTGTGGCCACGAAGGATAAGCAAAAGCCTAATGTCTTAGTAAAGTACTTTTCAAGAACTGTCCTTGAAAAGTCGCGCTCTGTTGCGCGGAAGAAAAACTAAATGCAAATCGCTTTGGATTTTATACAAATGATCTCGAGTATTTAAACGAACTCCTGTGGGCCGAGTACAAGACGCTGCTGGGCAAAGCACGAAAAGTCAAGAAGGAAGAGACTTGGAAATACGTGTAGGTGTCCCAATAAAAGATCTTTATGAGGAAAACTAAGAACTCTCCAGTTATGCATGTAACTTGTGATGTGAGAGTGCCGCATAGGCGTTCTGATATCGGCACATGGTCCTTCACAATTATGGCATGTCTCTTGACGATTCCTTAAGATTAAACTTGTAACTACTGCATTTTCTGATTGATGTATGTCGGCGCACATGAGGAATTTACCGCTTTGGCTGTCAAAAAAGTTTTTCATTGTTTTGCTAGCTCATTTATGGGTTTTGCTTCTGGTACCAGGAACACCATTAATGAAATCTCCACTTCTTTGATTGATGTCTCTGCAGGGGGAGTCTGTAGTTCTTTCCTTTCGGTTGTTTTGGATTTTATAGTTTTACGGCAAAAGCCCTACTAGCCCGATTAGGAGAAAAGCCGGCGGCGTATGTTAATGCGTGTACCCGCAGGAAATCCCAGCGATTGCAAGAAAAATAGGGTGACGTTATCAAGCGGCTGTAGCACGCGCACAGCAAGCCGAGCTCCACCATTTCAGATAATCATATACTTTTTGTTCGTCTGTATAAACACCAACTGGCTGACCTCAAGTGGCGCCAGTTTTCCCGACTACATTCGTACCAAAATTGTGCGCAACCGTTTTTCGTACAGCGAAACTTCGAAAAACTAATAGCTAAGAGAATGCTGGATTTTATTGAAAAATATCGCATCTTAGCCAGAGAACAGCATGGTTTCCGCAGAGGTCACCCTACAGGCACAGCAGTACACTCAGCAACAAAAATAATTAACCGGGCTTTAAATTCAAACAAGATTACTATAGGCATATTCCTTGACATTAGAAAAGCATTCGTCACTGTTAACCATGACATTTTGTTTCAGAAACTTAAAAATTATGGATTTCGAGGACCAGCCAGGAATTTTTTTCCGTAGCTACCTAACTAACCGCATGCAATTCGTGCAAATGTTAGATCAAAGATCTTCAGTGGGGGAGGTTAGGACAGGAGTTCCGCAAAGGTCAGTGCTTGGCCCCCTACTTTTTTCCCAGTTTATAAATGATTTTCCTCGTTATATTGAGCATGGACAAGCAGTCATGCATGCAGATGACACAGCTCTACTAATATATCATCAGTCGGCAGAAAAGTCCGAATCACTTGCAAATAATAGCCTTCAAAAAGCAGCAACTTGTTTTAGCACAACAAACTTTCGCTAAATGTAAAAAAAAAAAAAACAAAGTTCATTGCTTTCATCTCCTGTCGTAAATCTACCCCCGTGGAATGTGGCCTGCATCTCGATGGAATACCCAGTGAAAGGGTTCAAAGTTACAAATATTTAGGAGTAACTCTTGACGAAAATGTACACTGGGCATTTATGCAAAAAGTTAACCTTCGGGTGTTATGCACTAATTAAAGCACAAAAACTTTTCAACAAAAACACACTACGAATGATATATTTCAGCGTTTTTCATAACCATTTAATACACTGTATTGAATCCTGGTGTTTCACCTTCGCATCTTACCTAGCAAAAGTTAGCACTCTCCAGAAAAGGGCTGTCAGAGTAATATCTGCACCGAGAGCAATACCATCCAAACCTCTTTTTGATGAATTAAACATAATGCCCTTCACCAATGTACGTGAATACAAAACGGCCATTTTAGTCCACCAGATAATTAGCACGAACTCTCCACATCCTCCTTCCATATTCATCTCTCCCAAACGTGACACTAGGCAGGAACAACAAAATAATTTTAATTTACCCATAGCTCACAAGATATACGGGCGGCGCTCAATATCTTTTATCGGGGATAAAATATGGAATACCGTTCCGTGTTACATGAAATACACATCGAACTGTGTGTCTAAACTAAAACGGCACTATCTCAACAAGGAATTTGGTGCATCAAGCTAAACGCATGTTATAGCAATGCTCCATATAGTGATTGTTTAACTCTGATAATGTTTGTAATGGATCCATCACTAGCCATAGCGGCTAAAGATCCAGATGACTACGCAGCGATTTCTGTAACAGTTTTTGAGTGAATAAACGTTTTGATTCTGATTCTGTATCCTACTAACGAAGACCTTCAGCGACGGGAACGACGTCGTCGCACCCTAGCGGCGGCCTCCATGAGTGTTGATTGATCCCTCACCATTAATTTCAGCACCATCCCGTTCCCTCTTCAGGCGGGGATAGTCCTTCGAGGCGGCATCATGAGGGCCGCAACGGTTGGCGCACTTTAGGAGAGTTATTGCCCGGCAAGCGTCGCCGCTGTGTGGCGTGGGCGCCTTGGACATATTGATGGAGTAATCGCACACGCCACTCACGGACCCGATCCCCATGCATTTTCGGCATTGGAGTGGTTTTGAGGTGAAATGCCTAAACACGTGTCGGAAGTGCCTAACTTTCACGCGCGCTGGCATACAGTCCCCCAGTAAGATCATCTTTACACTCTGACCTACCGACGCACTGGGCTTGTAGCACTGCAAACGCCATTGGTAGCTGGTTTAATCCAATTGCACAGGTCGCAGTCAGAGATGTTCGTATCGACGTCCTTAATTACGCCGACCCTAGTGCCGCGGTTCTGAAGGGCATGTGGGTGAGTCGTGATATTGCTGAGCTTTTTTGCTCAAAATTTCAAGCGCGCTACGGTCCATGACATCGCTGACGAGGACGTTCCTGCAGCGATTCGTCCTCGTCTTTGATCCCCCCCCTCTCCGGAACGCAAGCCTCAAGGAACATAGATATGGCTTGCCAGTTGAGGTTGAGATTGTCGGTAGGAATCTCCGAATCAAGCAGGACATTGTCGGGGGACCTCGCGCTGCGGGATGATCACAGACATACTCAACGAGCGGTAGTCTTAGCCTCTGTGCAGTCTTCTTTTCGCCTTCTTGCTCAGGACTCGAACGAACTCGTCGTCAGTCGAGGAACCATCACTTGCGGCAAAGTACAGCAAGGCCTAGCTACTTGCTTCGCTCGTGTGGTAAAGGCGTTTCCTCTGAGCGGCCGCTGACGACCCACCGGGTTCGAAGGAAATCACGGCAGCCTCCACTACCAACACCGTCACAACAAAGTAACGGCGCCACCCTGATTATGCGCCAATCTAGATTAAATGGCTGAAACGGTAGGATAGCGCTCTGGAATTAAACAGCTTCATTGTATCTCTTTTAACCTGTAAGAATTTGGCCGAACTGCAAGCGAAAGCTTCAAGGTACCGTACAAGACGATTCGAAAACTAGTTTGCAGCGACAGCACGATCAAATTGTTGAAAACAGTGCACACAATTAGTGATGGGAGAGCTGAGAAAGAAACAAAATTAAAAAGGCGAGTTTTTTTTCTGTTTTTTTTCCGCGAGGTACGCAAGGAGAGAAAAAAAAATTGCGTGGACACTTTGGCAACGAACGTGTTGAGAGGCGAAAGCCGTGGACACTATGCCCTGTCGGCTTCCGATGGATGTGACGTCACACCGTCCCCGTGGCTATATCGATACCCAAATTATACACCTTTCGGGGAACTTAAGTGTTAATTACGCTTAATTACATATCTTTCCATCTAATTTGACACAAATACGACGTTCATCCGACCATTCTGTGGCAATTTTCACTATGCCGTGACGACTTCCGGTGGATGTGACGTCACACCGTTCCCCTGGCTATATTGACGTAAAAGCTATTTCGACGCAATTTTGACATTTTTGACTGTAATTTATTAACCAATTATCTGCAGTCATCAAACGTGGCTTCTAGGTTAATTTTTTCCTCCTCTTTCTGAAGCAACCATTCATTTTCTCCTATCTTTTTTAGTTCCCGAGTTAACACGACTTAAACGCTGCCAAAGGTGTGACACCCTCTGCTAAAGGACGACAGTACGACCCATTAAAGGCTTTCGCCTTAAAAACCAGGCGTGGTATATAGTGGCCCTTTAAATAGGTTGTGAGGAATTATTCCGACTAACATTTAAACTGTACAGGAAGGCTCCGACACACACAAAAAAAAAACGCGAAAAAGTGCGTTTCATTTAGTATTATGTTGCACTAGCAAATTAACCCGCTGTTGAGTGATGGCATATCATGTTTACTCGTTCATAAGGAAAGTTTAAAGACTACGGCACTAAGTACTGGCCTGCTGTAATCTCGTATTGGGCATTTTGCTCTTTCCCGGCGCGGTGGCAGTGGTTAAGGCCCTCGTCTACCGAGCCGGAGTACCTGGGGTCGAACCCGACCGCGGCGGCCCGTGTGCTGTGCGATGTCAGTGAACGTTAAAGATCCCCAGGTGGCCAAAATTATTCCGGAGACCTCCCCTACGGCACCTCTTTCTCCTTTTCTTCTTTCACTCCCACCTTCCTCCCTTCCCTTACGACGCGGTTCAGGTGTCCATCGAGATGTGAGGCAGATACTGCGTCATTTCCTTACCCCAAAACCAATTTTAAACCAATTTTCATTTTTCTTTCCCTCCGAGCAGAGCCGGAGCCAAGGTGTTTCCAGAGAGAATATGTGGCTCTATTCTGAATGAAAATGCTGCTAAATGAGAAAATTTCAGAACTGGATTTTTTATTCAGCTGCTATTCTCTCGCTACCGCTTGTCAGTGCACAAAAAAAGTTGCCACTCAACCACAAAAAAGAAAAACTTGTAGTCCTTTTTTGCCTTAGAAACATTACAGCGCATCTTATTTCTCATTTCGGGAAATATTCATAGCCGCTAACTGCCAAGCCTAGTGAGGATAGAGATACAAAATGCGACGACACCAAAGCACTATCCTGCATTGCAATTTGTGGAGACCCCATGTGAGTGCTGTTCCAATGTCTCCGATATTCCCGAAAAAAAAAAAGGTTTCCCTCAATTTTTTTCTAGCATTCAAAATTTCCCGAAATTTTACATCTCTAGCCACAATACACACTACTATCGCGCCTAAATTAATATGATTAGGTTCGCTTTCATTTGTTACAGTCATCCTATAGCGAACTCCGGCTTAGGTATAGGCGTCTACAGCGAAATATTAGGAGTGTTTGGTTTGTTTGATTGATGCTTTCAGAAATATCTGAAAGATGTAGATGCATACCTGTTTTGTATGTTTGATGCTGCCTCTCTGCCTAGACGCCAGCCTGTTGATCGTAAGGCTGACCAAGGATAGGCTTAATATTTTTTTTTCGTACAGCTGGTCCATCTGTATTTTAACAAGGTGGACAAAACATCTTGATATGTAATTTTAGCTACCACGTCCTTAGCTCACGTAAAAAACAATTCTTGAGTAATTTGCGGCAGGGTTTAAACTGAACCCAGTGGTCCTGTGCCATCGACACAGCGAGTGGCACGCGACATCATGATTTTGGGTGAAAGAATGGATGAATGGTAACGGCGTCCCCCTTGAAACGGTATGGCGACGGGTGCCTCCAGGCTCTTTAATTTTCCTTTCCTTTAAACATTTCTCTCAACCTTAACAAGCACCATCTTCAATTTGTGGGGGTTCTTACCAGGCCGTTGCGCCTCCTTTGAGGTCTAGGCCGCGAACTCCGAGCTCCTAATATCGCACACCACGCACGACCGTGGCGGCACAGCGGAAATGCGAATAAGGACACAACACGGAGCAGGTCGATTTGCCCGACGCCAAACGTTTATTGGGTTCTCCCAAAATCGGTGGCTGGTGGATGCTTGATCTGCGACCTTTGCCGTCTGGCTTGGTCGTGCGGCTGACGGGGCAAGGTGACAACAGAGATTAGGTTTAGGTTTATGGGGTTTAACGTCCCAAAGCGACTAAGGCTATGAGAGACGCCGTAGTGGAAGGCTCCGGAAATTTCGACCACCTGGGGTTCTTTAACGTGCACTGACATCGCACAGTACACGGGCCTCTAGAATTTCTCCTCCAAAGAAATTCAACCGCCGCGGCCGGGATCGAACCCGCGTCTTTCGGGTCAGCAGCCGAGCACCATAACCACTGAGCCACCGCGGCGGCAAAGAGGGAAGATGGGAGGTATCTACCTGACGTCCTCTCGCTGTCGCGGCTCGCTCTTGTCTCTCTCCGGCCGCAGCCGGTCCCCGCCGATCTCGGCTCACTTGTCACTTTCGGCCAATCAGAGACCGCTTCTGCGGCGCTCATTCAAGATCTTAGCTGTTCTTCAGACCTCATATCAGCGAGCAATGGAAAACAGTACAAGGTGGCTTGGTAGCCACAAGCTGTGGTAGTTCCAACAAGACGAGGAGGGGAGCGCATCTTGAACTACAAAGTTTCTTCTCTGCCACTGCTACCAAGTGAAGGCGCTCGCTTGTAGCGCCTTCAGTAGGTGCACTTGCACCTGGCGGCCGGTTGACGCAGGCTGTGACGTACTGCAGGAGCTGATGACAGGCTAGACGATCGACGATGATATCAGCAGCCAGAAGTAATCTGCAAGACGAGGAAGGGATGCGCATCTTAACTATAATAGTCGGGCACAACTGAAGAACTCAGCGGCAAAAGTCCTTTGAAGGAGGCCCTCCAGCAAAGCCTTACACTTCTGAAGGAATGAAGTTTTAAAGGCAGAAGAAACATTGGAAGCAGTGAATTGCCCACTTGTCCCAGTTTGAGGGAGATGTAGATATACTCATCCTCTCTGAGACTAATACTGATAAAGCCACGTGTGAGACATATATACTACCGGGATATCATTCTTATTATTATTGTAGAGAAGCAGGAAGAGGAGGTGGTGTCATTATATACGTAAAAGAAAATTGGATCACTGAGCAAGTGCAAGTTACCTGTGGGAACGCAGAAATTGTAGTTACCAAAATATCGAGCAAAGAAACAGCTTTGTTTGCGCAATTTTCCTCCACAAATGAAGTTATAAATAAAATCCTTCTAGAATTCGGTGCACTTCTAAAGTGATTTGACGGCACAACAAACATAATAATAGATGGTGATTTGAATATTGATACACTTAATCCAACCAAAACATGATTCGAGAACTATCTAGATATATCGGCTTAATTTTGCCTTGAAAATGCTGTTATAGGGGTAACTAGAGCTAAAATTTTAAAATATAAGTTTACGAAATCATGCATATCATATGACGCAATTATCAGGTAGAGTGATAAGCAATGCAGCAGATCGTTACTATGCTACTATGGCAGTGGTCGGCGACAATTTTTCTGCTAGTCCTAGACTATCACATTGCAATTATTGACAAGAAACAGGTGGATAATATGATCCGAAAATACGACTGGGATTCCTTTTCCACTATTGAGCTTATAGAATCGTATCAGTTAATGCTGAAAGAATTCAATACCATATATGAAAGGTCAAAAAGGCACATCAAGGTAAAGCAAAGAAAGCCAGAAAACAAATGGATAAGTAAGATATATTAAAACTTTGCTGGCTAAAAGCGGGGGCCTGAAAAAAAAATAACAAACAGAATCGAGAAGACAAGGGTCTTAGAGGAGTATCCTATGCTCCGCAGTCAAGTAACGGCAAAGATAAGGCTAGTCGGGTACAACTTATGAACGCCGCGTCTTTTCCCCTTCAAAGGGCCCGCTTCCAGCCAATGGCGACGGCCGATTCTCATGACCCTTCTAGTGTGCCAAAGCAGGGAGTGGCGTCACAGTGGAGAGAGAGGTCTATTCCCGACCATGAAAAGAGGAGACTACCTCTTTACATTTACCGCTTCCTGCTTTGTCACACTAGCGGGATCATGAGAGTCGGTCGATGCCATTGGCTGGAAGGGGGTTATTTGACGGGGAAAAGCCGCTGTGTGCTTAAGTTCTATCCGACGAAAGTATTTCTAAGATAAATTAGGTCATGAAGGAAGAATGCAGAAAAGGCATGGTCCTACCTGAATGAAATAATGGGTCTAACGCCAACAGGAATTCAGACAGATCATTGCAGAAAGGTTTCCCTGACTTGCATGGCTCACCGGTGCTGTGCAAAAAGTTTAATTTTGCTTTTCTAAATGTACCATTAAAACTTAGCAAGCAAATTAAAGACGCTGATAACAATACATTACCTTTAGAAGCATATGTCAGATGTTCTGGTGAACTGTGAAAAACATTCGCTATTCTCTCAGTCATAGGTTTGATTTAGGATTTAGGGCTATAACTCTTCTAGAAAACTTCAATGGTGTTGCTAACACTGCTAATGATACCAATGAAATTGCCTTGGCGCTGTTTTTGAATATGGTTGGGGCTTTTGGCACAGTTCACCACAGATTATTGGTGGAAAAGGTGAGAGCAATGGGGTTTCGAGGAATATTTGCAGACTTGCTTCAAGATAATCTCACAGAAAGGTATCAAATGGTAGGGACTGGGAACGTAACAGCCTACTTAACACACGTTAGACTCCTCGAATACGCTTGTGCCGTATGGTACCCCTGGCAAATACACTGAGCAGTGAAATGAGAAAAAAATTCAAAATAGAGCAGCGAGGTTTCTCCTCTGTCGTTACTCGAGAACTGATAGCTGCACCGACATGAAAAATAAATTGGGTTGGGAAGCTCTTTCCTCTCGATGAAGAACATAACGACTTGAACTCCTGTGTCAAATATATGACGACAAAACCGGCATTCGAAAGGAAATATACTTACACAGGCCACTTTGTTTCTGCTCGCACTGATCATTTTAATATTTTGGAATACCGTGCTCGAAACTAATATGTATGGAAGTTCCTTTGTTGTTCCTTCAGACCGCGAATGGAATCGGCTTTCAGGTCAGTAAGCGTGCTGTGTAAATGAAGATAGGTTTTTTTTGAACTCTGTAACCCCCCTGCTTTAACACCCTCGGGCTAAGTGGGGTAATCGCTGAATAAAGAATAAAGAATAACGAAATATCGGGTATCACAAGGTTGCAATATCGCTGCACTTCTCTTTACTATTTATACAAACGATCTAAGTTTCGTTACGCTGACATCACACCTCTTTCGGCATGCCGATGACACTGTGTTAGTTCTTATGGAAAAGTCATACAGATCTGCCCCAGAAAGAATGCAAATAGACTTAAGCAGCCTCGTATCCTGGATGAATATAAGCTACGTTTTTAAAATCATCATAAAACCAGGATTATGTGTATTAGAAGCCCACATAAACAGACAAAACTTGACTGTAACCTCTTCCTTCATAACAAGTGTAGATACTACTGCTCGTGCCCTCCACTCGAGTACACATCAATAGTTAACTGTTTAGGATTATATATCGATGAATTCTTCAGTTGGGAAGAACACGTCATGCATATATGTAAGAGGTTAAGAACCGTAGTAGCATATATTTACAAACTGCGTGATGGTGCAAATATGCAATCCCGTTATAAGGCGTATCAATCTTTAGGAAAAAGAGTACTTCGATATCGTATAACTGCACATGGAAGTTGTTTACCCGGCTGACAAACAGAAAATAACAAACTTATCCACAGAATATGTAAAAGTATAGTATACAGAACGAAGCTGCACGAGGCGCATAAATAAGAAATGATGGAAAAAATTTCCTTGCTAATTTTTTATCAATTGTATGTTTATGTTGTTTTGACCTCTCGATATTATAATAATGAATACAGAACACCGGTCAGCAAAGACCGAACACTAAGAGAAACTGAAATATACCATGTTCCCAGAGTGTATATAAATGATGGGAGAAGAATTAGAAACTATGTAGCTCATCTTTCAACTACTTACCCAAGGAGTACATGAAATTCAGTAGCATCAAAAAGGGGGAAAAGTAGCTAAAGAAATGGAGCCTTCTTTCATCGAGCGTATTTTATGTAAAACGATCAATATTTTCCTTGCTTTCAATCGGAAAGAAAATCCTTCGTCATGGCTATCTAATGCTGTTTACACTAAAGCCTTTGTGACATCGCTGTGTTGGCTTTTTGTATTCGGAAAGTGCCTGTTTATTTTTCGTTGGTTCCTGTTGATTGTGTTTCTTTTTGTTACAAGTGTAATCAAATATTGTTTCACACCAGCGTTGGGTGTTGTTCTGACAATTTGTTTATATAATACATGTTTGGCCACTACGTAACCGCTGACCAACCTACCCACCCACAAGCACTGTATGCTGAGGCGTGGTAGAAAATGTAGACAAGAAAATAGAAAGGGCAATCAAGATTATTAATATTGCTATTAAAAGGAGAACAAATTATGTTGCATTTTCGGCAATATAAATTTTTAATTCCGAAATTGTGTCCCTACGTCACTGCCCAGTTTCTCAGTCCCTAATCTTCTAATCGCTTTTTGCTAATGGCTACGGCAGATTTATTCACATTACCTTTTTAACTCTAAACACTAAGGCCTTAGGGAGAGAGAGTGTGCCTGTAATCGATATCTACAAGAATTCTGTCAAATTAGAGTAAAACATCTGCAATGCTTCAAAACAATCCTTCTGCAGTAGACATGCATCCCTGCCGGGATTCGAACCCGGGACCTTTGGATTAGAAGTCCAACGCGCTATCCACTGCGCTACAGGGACGAGGCCGTAAACGGCGGCCGTACATGCAAGGTAGATGCAGAGTGATAGCGCAGCTTATACAGAAGCCCACGCGTTCAAAATAGGGAGGTTTGGATGGATGAATGGATGGATGGATGGATGGATGGATGGACGGACGGACGGACGGACGGACGGACGGACGGACGGACGGACGGACGGACGGACGGACGGATGGAGTGTCCCCTCTGAAATGGTGTGGCGGCAGTTGCCCCCATGTGCGGCTTTCTTTCTTTATATTTATTTAACAGTGTAATAAACTGGTGTATAAAATCCTCTACATGCGTTCGTAAAACTTGTTTCTGGGCGAGTTGGTGCATATTCTCTAAATATATGGTGCATATTGGTGCATATTCTCTAAATACATTTTTAACTGCGCACTTCTTAACCTTAAGCTACCCCTCTGCTATTGAACTACCAATCTCCCAATCGCTTTTTGCTAACCCTGATTCACATTCATTCACATGACCATTGACTTACTGACATGACCGATGTTATCTGTAAACCCTAGGGCCTCAGTGAGAGAGAGTGTACGTGTGTCGATATCTGGATTAATTTTGTCATATTCGAATAAAACATTTCGAATTGCTTCAAAAATATCGCCCACCAGGTAACACGCATCCCTGCCGGGATTCGAACCCGGGACCTTTGGATTAGAAGTCCAACGCGCTATCCACTGCGCTACAGGGACGAGGCTGTAAACGGCAGCCGTACATGCAAGGTCGATGCAGAGTGGTAGCGCGGCTTATATAGACGCATCTTTGAAAAACGCAGAGCGAAAAACGAGACACAGAAAAGGTGAAGACAGAATTGCTCCGACTAGCCCAATTCTGCTTACTTGTGCTTATATAGACGCCCGTACGTTCAAAACAGGGAGGTTTGGACGGACGGATAGACAGATAGACGGATAGACGGATAGACGGATAGACGGATGGACGGACGGACGGATGGACGGATGGATGGATGGATGGAGCGTCCTCTCTGAAATAGGTTGGCGGCAGTTGCCCCAGGTTCGGCTTTCTTTATATTTATTTATCACTGTAATAAACTGGTCTATAAAATTCTCTATATGCGTTCGTAAAACTTGTTTCTGGGCGAGTTGGTGCATATTCTTCGAAAAACTTTAGCGCAACATAATACAAATACATGAAAGGAAGACATCCTGTCTTCATTTCACGTGTTTGTTTCATGCTGCGCCAAGTTTTTTCGAAGACTATATTCCTTAAATACATTTTTAACGGCGCACTTCTAACCTTAAGCCACCCCTCTGATATTGAACTACCACTCTTCCAATCGCTTTTTGGTAACCTTGATTCACATTCATTCACATGACTATTGATTTATTCACATGACCGATGTTATCTGTAAAACCTAGGGCCTCAGTGAGAGAGAGTGTACGTGTGTCGATATCTGGATTAATTTTGTCATATTCGAATAAAACATTTTGAATTGCTTCAAAAACATCGTTCACCAGGAAACATGCATCCCTGCCGGGATTCGAACCCGGGACCTTTGGATTAGAAGTCCAACGCGCTATCCACTGCGCCACAGGGACGAGGCTGTATACGGCGGCCGTACATGCAAGGTAGATGCAGAGTGGTAGCGCAGCTTGCATAGAAGCTCATACGTTCAAAACATGTAGGCTTGGACGGATGGACGGATGGACGCATGGACGGACGGACGGACGGACGGACGGACAGACGGACGGACAGATCGATGTATGGATGGATGACGGATGGATGGTTGGATGGATGGATGGACGAATGGATGGAAGATAGGAGCGTCCTCTTTGAAATGGGGTGGTGGAAGTGTAATAAATCAGTCTATAGGTTCTCCATACTCTTTAAATACATTTTTAACTGTGCACTTCTAATCTTATGTCACCTCTCTGCTTTCGGGCTACCAATCTTCCAGTCGCTTTTTGCTAACTTCCACCGCAGATTCATACACAGAACCATCGTTATGTTATCTGTAAACCCTAAGGCCTCAGGGAGAGTGACTGCGCCTGCATCGACATCCGGATGAATGCCACCACAACTGAGTATAAGGTGTTCAATTGTTTCCACAGATTTACCACACACTGCACGTGCCATCTTCGCTAAATTTCTTTCTGCAGCTGGGCGTTCTAAGACACCCTGTCCCAGCTTCAAGGAGTAGGGCACTTTTTCTTGAGTTATCGTAGAACAATTCCTTCCTGATCTGTCTTTTAACGCGAAAGCCTTTAATGGCTTTACTGTCCGCCCGTTACATGTGAAGTTAGTCATAACTAGCATTACTAGTTACTAGTTAACTAGTCACAAGGCATGACTAACTAGTCATTAACCAGCTATCTACTAATTTGTCATGACCAGTTAGTCATTAATCAATCATGACTATTTAGTCATTAGCCAAACATGACTAGTTAGTCATCAACTAATTAGTCATTACTAACTAGGCATTAACCAGTCATAAACTAATCAGTCATGACTAGTAAGTCATTAACCAATCATGACTAGTTAGTCATGACTAGTTAGTCATGCGTCATGACTAATTAGTCATTATCTTCGCTAAATTTCTTTCTGTAGCTGCGCATTCTAAGACACCATGACCTAGCTTCAATGAGTTGGACATTACCTTTTGAGTAATCCTAGTCATGACTAGCCAATCCAAGTCGCCCTATAGCCATCTCGTGTGTGCCTACGGCCGTCGTGTCCTTAGCAGGCAAAGTTGCCTGGAAAGGCTTTCGCCTGGCGCAATTTAGATCGTCAAAGTGGCCCCGGAATTTTTCCAGCATCGATATAGTTCTACACTATGCTTCTTTTCCACTAACCTAACCCAATTTTTACCTTCCGCGTTTTAACCCGTCGTTTAATGCTCTTTCTTTCTCCGTCCTCGTGTTGGAATACTTACTGGTTAGTTTCCTAGTTCTTTTCCGCCATTGTGAGCCAGCGCTCTTACAGCATAAGTATCTAAATACCTTAGCTGCCTTCCTGTTATCGTCCAATTTCCTCAGGCGTTCTTCGTATAATAGTTCACTCTGCTTCGAAAGATGTCCAGCCCATGTCCCCCTGCACTGCCTCGGTTGTGGTTTTGCCTTGGGCGCCTGGTGTAATCTTCCAACAGCTCTCTGATTTAGTTTTAGTGTCGACTGAACTTCTGTTCTTAGGCTCAAAACTGTGTTCCCGAAAGTAACCCGTTGCAGCATTATTCCTTTCCAAATACCTCTCAGTACTTCATACTTGTTGTACACCGATAATACCCGATATTTTATTATCCCGGCATCTCTTCGCCCTTGAGCCCTAACAGATTCTTCGTGCTTTTCCGTCTATATCCGTCCTTCGTTTATCCATAGCCCGAGATATTTGTACTTAGCGACTCTGGGTATTTCATTGCTTTGCATTGTAAACACCTGACCAGGTGTATCGTTGAAAATCATCAGAACTGACTTAGCTGCGCAAGAACTGAAACTTAGATCGTCTACTTCGTCTCAACAACAATTAACCAGAATTTGAAAATCTTCCTGGCTTCTTGCTAGCAGTACAATACCGTCCGCATAGATTAAACTGGGGAGCCACTGCTCTACGACCTTTCTGCCTAATCTGTGTGACATATTATAGCCAAGATTACTTTCTTGTAGCCTTCTTTACATATTTATCATGAACAGCATGAACAGCAGCGGTGATAGAGGAGAGCCTCGCCTTAATCCTTTGCGTATATCGACAGTTTTCGTACTTCTTATTCCTTATCATGTATTTTCAATTTTATTATCTAGGTATATTTCATCTAGGAAACCAATTATATCATGGCAGTTACCTTCATCTTTGACTATGTTCCACAGGAGTACCCTGTTCACGTTATCGTATGCACCGCTTATGCCCAGGAAGGCTAAATATAGAGGTAAATATAAAGGTCGCTCCAAAATGACTGAGGTATAACTGATGTAATGTAGTTCACTGTGTCGTCTCTCTTTAAACATTTTCCCTCGGCATCCTGAATACGTTCCTGCTTTCTTTGATTCTTTTTACCTAGACAGTTTATATGGTTACAGAATTTTCTTGGCCCACCTCAAGTTGCATCGCGAACTTCAGCCGTCCATTGATCAGGGGAGTGCTTTATTTTACCCCGGATGAGGACCTGTACTTACAGTTTCTTTTGTCGATAAGATTCCCATTTTTGGTCTTTTTCCTCTTGAGATAACTGCGCCTTCTTTGCCTCTCTGTGTCCCCTTGTAGCCAGACGTCTTTGATCGATGGCCTCCTAAATTTCCTCATTCCACCAGCTTCGTGGCTTCCTCTTTCTTTTCCAGTGGTTTGCCGCTTCTACTTGTTTCATTTTCGTACAGGTGAGTAGTTCTGATTGTAATCTCACTTTTCCATGGGCGTTTCTCTATTGCTTCCTCAACACCTACTGCTATTAGTGTTACTTGTTCGTTCTTAAATTTTGCGTTCCTTTTTTTTCTTTTCTGCATTGCTCTGTTTATCAGGGCTCCCACCTGCAGACAAATACGTTTATGCTCACTTCACAGACGGTACTCCCCTCTTTGTCTATTTTAATTTTTTGTGAGCTTGCTATAGATTCCCCGCGACATTAGGCAGTAGTCAATGGTCATCTGCTTGTTCTTGAATTCCCACGTGATTTGACCCACACATTTAGTTTCTCTATTTACAGTAACTAGGCTGTGCTGCTCACAGCGGTCTGGCGTCAATTTCCCATTAAAATCTCCATCCAGATCGTCGATGCGGCCATTCATGTCCCCCAATACATTAATATCGGCACCGGCTCCACACTGTTTTAAATCGCCATTGAGACACTTAACTAGATCCTTGTTTTCGTGCTAGCATTTGCCCCTTGTCCTTACATAAAACTACCCCTAGCCATGTCCTGTTACCGGCAATTGTTCCTGATGGCCAGACATAATCTTTGCAAGTTTATTTTATTCTTTGATAATTTGTTCCTTGATGTACCAGCATACCTACCCCTGCGGAGCCAGCGCCCTCTTGATGTCATTGGACAACTGAAGACGTCATAATTTAAAACCAAATTCTGCTGTGACACTTAAGACTGATTACGTGTGGAAATGAGAAAGCATTACTGTACCTGGGTGCAATGTTTACGCGTAATGTTTGTACATGCATTAAAGTCCTTTTCTACGAGTTTGTGTTTGCGTATTGGCTGCGCAACAGACCGCAAACGTTCGGATCCTCTCGCTGCTCGGCGATGAGGTTGGCCGAGTTTGCATGTCGTGGACGCAAGACGTAGAGGTTTAGTTGTTTGGGACGCCCACACACACACACACACACACACACACACACACACACACACACACACACACACACACACACACACACACACACACACACACACGCACACGCACACGCACACGCACACGCACACGCACACACACACACACACACACACACACACACACACACACACACACACGCACGCACGCACGCACGCACACACACACACACACACACACACACACACACACACACACACACACACACACACACACACACACACACACACACACGCACGCACGCACGCACGCACACACACACACACGCACGCACGCACGCACGCACGCACGCACGCACGCACACACACACACACACACACACACACACACACACACACACACACACACACACACACACACACACACACACACACACACACACACACACACACACACACACACACACACACACACACACACACACGCACGCACGCACACACACACACACACACACACGCACGCACGCACGCACGCACACACACACACACACACACACACACACTCGCGTATGGCACCACCCGGAACTCTGTACGACGAATGGTTGCATCACAATTTTGATGCGAAAGTCTGGAAAGGCGTAAAATTAATGGTGCATATGTCGCCGGTTCGAATCCGAGTCGAAAGCTAGCCTCCAACTTAACTAGCACATGTAAGCTATATGCAATGAGAAATCGCATGATACCCCCCCCCCCCTCCCCGATACGCTGTACGACAAACGGTTGCGTCGTGTCACAATTTCGAGAAAACTGGCACCGCATTGAGATCGGCCAGTGGTCAGTATATACAGGCGAATGACATGTATAGGATTGTCAGAAGTGACGGTGCTCGGCTTGCTGTATGCGTCATACGGCTGCTTTATCACGTCACCGTATTGTTTCGATCAATAGGATTTTCTGTACCATCTGCGAGTACACACATGCAACCGGATTTTCTCCTAGTGGGACTATTAATGCTTTCGCATTAAGTCGTGACGTCATAGCCACGTGATTTTTGGTGACAGAAATAAATCCTCGAACGTCTCGAGGTTCAGCGCGACACACGAGACAGAGACGAAGAAGATACGACGAGCGCAGACTAGGGACGCTGTTGTTAGTAGTCCGCGATCGTTATGCCTTCTTCCTTCGTCCTTGCCTCGTGTGTCGCGCTGAATTTCAAGGTATCACCATTCGAAGAGTCCAAACTATTTGTTTTTATGCCCAAAAGGTACAGTTATAGGCATAGTTATAGCTCCTAGTTTGAGAGCCGGTCTTAAGACAACACCTGAGTTTGCGAACAATGGGTTGTGACAGAATTGTGTCGACTGAGTTTAACTCACAAATTTTTACCCAAAGTCATAATTTATTAGTTGAAAGCCACAGCACACAAGACTTGGAATAGCGTCATAACAGGAAGTTTCTGAAGTAACCCACGAGACAAGTTTAAAATTTGCAGGAACAGATGACGACCTCTTTGCCTGCTATGCTTAAATGGAATGCGAGTGCTGTAAATTGAGTTGCATTTTCCCGGTGAAATTGGGGCTGTCTTTTAGAACACGTGGAGGACAGACGTTTTGTTTGATACAGTGAAAAGCTACGCAGGCCAACTGAAACAAAAACAAGCGCTTACGAAATGAAAAAGCAAGGGAAGGCATGGGAGAATAACCAAATACAATTAGTGAGCTTGCAGACACTGGAAACGTTCAAGCAAGCACTTGCACAGGAGTTTGCCCAAGAAGATTTCAATAAAACAACTGACCTCAATACAGACCTGTCCGTACCTAACACACAAATACAAATAGCATCTGGGCATGCGACATTTTGCTGTATGACATGTGACATACAACAGCCTTTTCTATGATTTATGATAATAAGAGGGCGTCATCACAACATCTACAAAACTCAGTGTGTATAAAACCTTCTGCAGACGCACGTTTTAGTACTCAGTAACATATAAGTAGCGCAAACGCTCCAGGCAGCATGCACTTCGTCTTTCTAGCAGATTTCTCTATTATGAAAGCAGTGCCCAACATTTACAGGGATATGAAGCATCTGTATGCTTCATATCACTGCCTAGTTCACGCTGATCATAACGTTTCTTCGCCACGAACAGAATAGTTCTCAGCAGAGTCAGCATAAAGCAAAATAATTGCGTTCGACGGCATGTGCCAGGAAATTAAGAGAATTCACTACGGAACCCGCGCTTTCACACAGACTACCAAGCGATCGTGCGAAAGTCATATTTGACACCGTCCCCAGTGACGTAATAAGGTAGCTCTCTGGCAGTGGTATAGGCACTCAGCGGCAACGGCGTATCACAGTACCAAAGCGACTGTAACACACTACAGTTGCAGTGTGATGTCAGCGGAGCAGTTCTCACTTTGACACTTTCCTACGGAGCACCAGCTCTTCGCTTGCTGTGCGGTCTTCGTCTCGAACCACATATCGTCTTTCCGAAGGCAGAATCATTAAAACCTGCGAGTATGTTTTTGCAGGCTAGTTGGTGCCTAAGCATTGTGGGTTTTTTGCGCAAAAGACACGACACAAAGGAACGAGGTAGACAAGACAAGCGCTTACTAACAACTCAGGTGTTTATTGACATAACATTGCTTAAATACAGCAGCTGCTCTTATCAAACACGAAAAGGGAAAGAAGAGACTTAGCATACATATATCATATCAGCACAGATCCCACCATCGCACGAGTGAATGCATGTTTCGAGCTCTAATTCTGCGCAAGATAACTGATTTCTTTTTTTGAGAGCAAAATTGAAGGATTGCTGACACACGAGTTACCCGATTTTCCTATCTCATTGGCCTCAATTATCTCTCTTCCAAGTTGTGTCTTGCA
This sequence comes from Amblyomma mixtum, assembly GCF_055824585.1. Classification (NCBI taxonomy): domain Eukaryota; kingdom Metazoa; phylum Arthropoda; class Arachnida; order Ixodida; family Ixodidae; genus Amblyomma; species Amblyomma mixtum. The sequence continues at coordinate 44,999,797 of NC_143014.1, forward strand.
CCGGCGCAGTACTGAAGTTTTTTCGAGCGCGGGAGTGCAGTTGCGGCAATTCCGAATATGGTCAATCATTTTGCTACCTGACTTGTTCTTTACATCTCTTGCGTGCTCCCTCAGCCTTTCATTAAGGCACCTGCTAGTTTGGCCAATGTACTGCTTACCACAGGCAAGTGGTATCGAGTACACAACGCTCTTTTTACAGGCCACGAAGCGCTGCTGGTGCCGCTTCGAACAAGCGACGGCCGTATCCTCCGCATTCACTCTCTTGCAAATCCTGGAGAGTTTTTCAGGAGCGTTAAAAACCACTCTAACACCAGCCCTAGCACCGATCTTCTTAATATTATGCGAGATTCCGTGAATGTACGGAATGACCGCCACTTTCTTCCGGTCAACTTGGTCGGTTTTGCTGGCTGGTTTCTTCAGCAGGTTCTCGGCAGTTGAAGCCAGCA